>NC_091621.1:67549945-67852975 GCF_027580195.1 Bos mutus | reverse complement strand
GAAAACTAAACATCATTGATTACTGTGGAGTGATATACGAGAGGTTTACATAGGATGCCATGAAAACAAAAGGAGTTTGGCGAAAACATACTGTAAAGGTTTCATGTGTAATGTGGCAAATGAGCCGAGTGCTTTAGGACGAGGAATTTGGTGATACTAGAGAAAGAATTTTCCAGACACCTGGGACTGCATGAAGAAGGCACAGGCGTGAAACAGCCTGAGACAGGGAAGGAAACACATGTCACTCAAAATGGCTCTGAGCGATGTGCAAGGCTCAATGCACAGACTGAAAATGAAGGGCCATAGGCTAAACTGAAAAGTCTGAGCTTCATCTTGAATCCTATGGGGACATCAAAGGGTTAAAAACAAGAGTGTTCAGAATACGACCACTCTAACAATATTAGAAACATGCCTTGGAGAAGGAGTTGGGGGCAGGAAGGGTTTCCCAGTGTTCTTAAAATCACACTTTTGAAGAGAGTCAAATGACCTGGATATGTTAAAAGAAAAAATCACACATAATAACCAAACATTCCAACAAAGTTTCTATCATGCCTACTAAAACACAATACACCATTATATATTGTACTGTATCGGAGAAGGCAATGGCACCCCACTTGCCTGGAAAATCCCATGGACGGAGGAGCCTGGTAGGCTGCAGTCCATGGGGTCGCTAAGAGTCGGACACGACTGAGCGACTTCCCTTTCACTTTTCACTTTCATGCATTGGAGAAGGAAATGGCAACCCACTCCAGTGTTCTTGCCTGGAGAATCTCAGGGTCAGGGAAGCCTGGTGGGCTGCCGTCTATGGGGTCGCACAGAGTCGGACACGATTGAAGCAACTTAGCAGCAGCAGCATTGTACTGTATATTGTGTGTACTGTATAATGTATATTGTTAAAATTTTTTGCTTTTTAGTTTGTCTCAGTTAATGTTTTGGGTTTTCCACTTGTCTCAAAGATTTAAGAATGAAAACTCACTATGCAAATTACAGAAGACAGGTAGCAACAATCTTTCTGTTCTGGTGAAATCCACACTCTAATAAAGTGAGAATTAGTAGCTGCATGACAGCACTAGTCGAAAATGTAGCTCAAATTAAATTCAAACATATAGAAAATTATAGGATCTCTCACTTGCTTTCAGAGAGAAAGGTCAGCTCTCCCACTGCTGACAGGAAGAAAAAAGGGAGCTTGATATTTAAGGAAAATTGCCTATGGTTTTATGGAACCATTGAGAAAACTGGCAGTCTCAATGGTACGTTTTATTTAAGTCAAGTGATGGTTTGGAAATAATAATAGAGCATGCCAATTGGAAAATATAAAGAAAAAGGATGGGGGAAAAAAACTATTACTTTACTGAGTAATCAAAACACATAAATTCTCATTCCCAAGGTGAAAAGCTTTAAAGAGGATGATGAGGCAAATATACACATTGCCCTTAGGAATGAAAATAATAAAGACTAGAAATGATGAAGAAGTAGAAAGAGGAGGGCAAATCATATTTCTCTAAAAAGAAGAAGCAAGTGGAAAAGAATTTAACATTGAAAATGTGAGCATGTTTGGAAGACAAATGTAATGAGAAAAAAGTTTAGTCCATTAAAAAAACTCAACAGAATATTCCTATTTCACAAATCAATGTACCTTTTCAAAAAGTTATCAATTATGGAACTGCTAATGGAATTTCTTTCTTATCTTTAAGAAAATATTAAAATTGTTTTTCATCAAGTTAACCTGGAGAGGAACAAAGACTATCATCATCTAAAAATATATGGATACAACTTTTCTTCAAGCTGAGAAAAAACATATCAAGCCAAAACCTTTATTATTTCATTATAACTTCTCATATTAAAGTGGTATAGCAATGAAAATGTCTAGTAATCTAATAAAATGTCCCAGTTTCAAACGCAATGTCCAAGAAAATTCTTGTTACAAAGTACTCTCTACAGTAAATTTTCCATTACCTTTTCTCCTAATTAATCTACTTTTTTTATTATCTTTAACCCCCAAATATTTACAATTTAGATTTTAAATGTGCATTGGAATGATACAGGAAAATATTCAGTATAATAGCCATAAAACTAGTCAATAAAGAATAATAACTCAAATATGTTCAATCTTCTGTGGCCCACAGTAGGAATCTATTGTATTATACTCATTTATAAGTAGAAATATATTAAACATTAAAAATGCATGTAAATTCCTAAGCCTATTTCTGCAGAACACTATGACCAAAACAATGAGAAGATATTGGAGGGAGTAAATAAATTCTTACAAATCAGCTTCATATTCAGTGTACTTTTAAACATGCCAGGGTTGTGGACCTTTCAAAGTTCCTCATAATTTTAGGATCTCAACACCTAGTTTATAAAATCAGTTAAAATGGCAAGTCAACAAACTCTACCACTGAATAGGTGTTGTTTAAAATGCTTAGAGAATGAGACTCCCTTATGCTTTTAAGCGTAAGCACCTATCCTCCCCACTTACAGACTCAAGGAAAACATAGCGACCTATGTTCATATGTTCAAAGAGAGTAGTTCACACTTGCATTTTCAGGAATTTTAGACTTTAACATTTATGCATACCCAATACCAGTCTCCTGTGTTAAGAAAATAAAACCTATCTAGGGTTTTGTCTTTCAAATCCTACAAGAGACAAATAACAGATATTCAAGAGCCTCAGGAGATTTTTCAGACTCTGGTAATATTATTCAAAAAGAAGGTTAAATTTTAAACTCATTAATTTCACATAGGAGGCAAAGAGAAATGCATACAATCAGATAATCACCAGTAGTGAGTCCCATTATTTGTTGATTCATGCTTTATTTATTTTCATGTTTTCTCTAGAGAAGATGCAATTAGCCTCTCACCTGCTAATCAAATGTGTGGTTTCATGCCTCTCAGCATTTCAATTTATATTGATTCAAGAAACCAAGGTCAGATTGTTACCAACTTGAAAATCCTCTCCACGGACTTCTACAAGCCAAATTATTATCCATGTATCAGAAAAGTCTTTTTTTAAAAAAGAAAACTTGAATAGTCATAAAAGACATTTTAGTTTATTTTTTATTGAAATATCGTTGACAGACAACATAATGCTATTTTCAGGTGTGCCACATAGTGGCTTGACATTTACATACATTATGAAGTAATCAGTATGGTAAGCCTAATAAACATCTGTCCCCAACAAAATTACTACAGTATTACTGACAGTACTCTGACGCTGTATATGATATCCCCCTGGCTTACTTATTTTATAATTGGAGGACTGTACCTCCTAATCCGCTCACCCATTTTTTAACTCATTTTTTTGATGTTGAGTTGTAATGAGTTCTCTGTATATTTCGGATTGTTGTGCTGTTGTGCTAAGTTTCAGTAGTGTCTGACTGTACAACCCTAGGGACTATAGCCCACCAGACTCCTCTGTCCATGGGACTCTCCAGGCAAGAATACTGGAATGGGGTGCCATTTCCTCCTCCAGAGGATCTTCCCAACCCAGGGATCAAACCTGTGTCTCTTATGTCTCCTGCACTGGCAGGCAGTTTCTTTACTACTAGCACCACCTGGGAATTTAACCGCTTATTAGGTATATTTGGCAGAGAAGGCAATGGCACCCCACTCCAGTACTTTTGCCTAGAAAATCCCATGGATGGAGGAGCCTGGTGGGCTGCAGTCCATGGGGTCGCTAGAGTCGGACACGACTGAGCGACTTCCCTTTCACTTTTCACTTCCATGCATTGAAGAAGGAAATGGCAACCCACTCCAGTGTTCTTGCCTGGAGAATCCCAGGGATGGGGAAGCCTGGTGGGCTGCCATCTATGGGGTCACACAGAGTCGGACACGACTGAAGTGACTTAGCAGCAGCAGCAGCAGCAGGTATATTTGGAGAAGGAAATGGCAACCCACTCCAGTATTCTTACCTGGAGAATCCCAGGGACAGGGGAGCCTGGTGGGCTGCCGTCTATGGGGTCGCACAGAGTCAGACACGACTGAATAGACAGCAGCAGCAGCAGCATTGGGTATATTGTTTGCTAAAATCTTCTAATCAGCAAGCTGCCTTTTACTTTTGTTGATAGTTTCCACCACTGTGCAAAAGCTTTTTAGTTTGATATAGTCCCATTTGTTTATTTTTGCTTTTGCTTCCCTTGCCCAAGGAAGCAGATCTAAACAAATATTGCTAGGACCTATTTTATAGAGTTTGCTGACTATCTTTATTTTCAGGAGTTTTATAGTAACAGGTTTTACTTACACTTAAGTCTTTAACCTATTTCGAGTTTATTTCTGTATATGATGTGAAAAGGTAGTCCACTCTGATTCTATTGTATGTAGCTATCTACTTTTCCCAACACCATTCATAGAAGAGGCTGTTTCCCCACCACTGAATATTTTTGTCTTGTCACAGATTAATTGATCATATAAGTGTAAGTTTATTTCTGGGCTCTCCATTCTGTATCATTAATCTATGTGCCTGTTTATGTGCCAGTACCATACTATTTTGATAAGTGTAGCTTTGTAGTTTAGTTTTAAATCAAGGAGTATAAAAAAATAAATAAATAAATCAAGGAGTATGATCCCTCCAGTATTGTTTTTCTTTTTCAAGATTGCTTTTGCTATTTGGGGTCTTTTGTGTTTCTATAAAAATTTTAGAAATATTTGTTCCAAGTTCTGCAAAAAAAAAAAAACCCTTGGTATAAGATTGCACTGAATCAGTAGATTGCTTTGCATAGTATGGTCATTTTAACATTATTAATTCTTCCAGTCTATGAGCATGTTACATCCTTCCACTTGCACTGTCTGAAATTTTCTTATCAACATCTTATAGTTTTCAGAGTATAAGTCCTTGACCTTTTGGTTAGATTTATTCCTAGGTATTTTATTATTTTTAATGCAGTGTAAATAAAATTTTTGCTTAATTTCTATTTTTGATAGTTTGCTATTAGTGTGTGGAAAGACAAAAGATTTCTGTATAGTAATTTTATATCCTGAAACTTGACTGAATTTAGTCATTAGTTCTAATAGCACTTTGGTAGTATGTTTAGGATTTTCTATATATGATATCATGTCAGCTGAAAAAAGATTTACTTCTTCCTTTCCAATGTAGATTCCATTATTTATTTATTTATTGTCAGATCACTAGCCTAGAAATTCCAATATTATGCTAAATAAAAGTGGCAAAAGTGGGCATCTTTGTCTTGTTCCTAGTTGTAGAAGAAATGCTTTTAGCTTTCTACTGTTGAGTATCATACTGACTTTGAGTTTATCATTCATATTCTTTATTATATTGAGGTATGTTCCCTCTGTACCCACTTTGCTGAGAGTTTTTATCATAAGAGGATGTAGAATTCTGTCAAAAGTTTTTCCTGCATCTACTAAGTAACCATATGATTTTTACTCTTCAATCTGTTAATGTGGTGTATCTCATTAATTGATTTGCAGATATTCACCCATTCTTGCATCTGAGGTATAAATCCCCCTTGATCATGGTGCATTACCTTTTTAATGCATTGTTGAATTTATTTTGCTAATATTTTGTTTAAAAATTTGCATCTATGCTCATTAGTGATACTGGTATGTAACTTTCTCTTAATGTGGTGTCCTTGTCTGGTGTTAGTATTAACATAATAGCTTCATAGAGTGAGTTCAGAAGCCTTCCTTCTTCTCTGACTTTTTGGAACAGTTTAAGAAGGTATGTGTTAATTCTTCTTTTTTTTTTTTTAAATTCACTTGTGAAACTGTCTGGACTTCTGTTTGTTGGGAGTTTTCTTTTTCTTAAATTGCTGTTTCAATTTCGCTATTAGTAATCTATATATTCATATTTTTTATTTCTTCCTGATTTAGTCTTGGGAGATTATACATTTCAAGGAATTTACCCATTTGTTCTAGATTGTCCATTTAATTTGCATATAATTGTTAGTATGATCTTTGGTATTTGATCCTTGGTATCCTCTTATGATCCTTGGTGTTTCTGTGGTGTTGGCATGTATATTCTCTTTTGTTTCTAATTTTTATTTATATGGGCCATCTCTCTTTTTTCTTTATGTATCTGACTACAAGTTTATCAATTTCATTTATCTTTTCAAAGAACTAGCTCTTAGTTTCATTGATCTCTGTCTCTATTTCATTGATTTCTGCTCTAATCTTCATTATTTCTTTCTTTCTACTAACTCTGGATTTTGTTTGCTCTCTTTGATAGTTCCTTTAGGTGTGAGCTTAGATTATTTATTTGAGATTTTTCTGGTTTTCGAGGCAGGCTTGAGTCACGACAGGCTTCCCTCTGGAAATGTTTCACTGCATCTCCTACAGTTTGGATTGTTCTGTTTCCATTTTCATTTGACTCCCAGTATTTTTTTTTATTCTTCTTTTTTTCAGTGACCTATAGATTGTTTGTATCATGATTTATATTCCATGTATTTGCAGTGTTTGCTCTTTCCTTCTTGTAGTTGATTTCTACTAGTTTCATAGCATTGTGGTCAGAAGAGATGCCTGACATGATTTCAACCTTCTTAAATTTATTTAGGCTTATATTGTTGCCTAGCATGTAATCTATCCTGGAGAAATTTCTACAGGCATTTGAAAACAAACGTGCATTCTACTTGGCTTTCTGTATATGTCTATTAATTCTATCCAGTCTAATTTGTCATGTAAGACCACTGTTTCCTTCCTGATTTTCTGTCTGAATGATATGTCCATTGATACAGGTAGGGGGAAAACCATTTAAAGCATGAATCAACACTGAGGTTACCAATATGCCAACTTGGAATTCTCTAAAGCCAGTTATACTTTCTCTCATGGTTATGTACTTCACGTTATATATAAACTTCTTGCAGTTTTGCAAGAGTATATAACCACTTGCAAATCTACTGTCTTATAAAGGCAAGCTATAGTAGATCTCAAAGGGAAATGAGAAAATGGTGGCAAACCAGCACAAACAAGTACATTAACACCACGGGATGAACAGCTCCTCAAACATACGTTCCAGCCATCCAGGAGTCGTGGCACTAACATTCTGGGAAAGAGTCCCCTTCCCCCTATAACTCTGTCAGGGTAGCCAGTTACTCTGGATAACAAGTCAGCACAAATATCCAGTGATGGCTTTCATGGATAAAGTGGCTTACACTGAGCTCGCTTTTCCCTACCATTCAGTTCATTCAGTGCCAAGTATTAAATAAGAGAGAGCATTGTGCTTTCATTGGTATTTATATTTGACTCTTGTCTACATTCTAATTTCTTTATGGGTAAGACTGTTTCTTACTGTTTTGGTTCCCTTTTCATTGCACACCATACTGTTTGATGTACAAGAAGTGTTTTCATGTATACACCCTGAAATAAAGGCAAGTAAATAGAGACAATAGAAAAAAGAGTGAGGGAAGAAATAAAGATGATTTTCTGTTATCTGTAGCACTATATAGAAATCATGCAAAAAAAATGAGGATTGGAAGTGTCTGATAGAAACAGAATATTCTGAACAGTCCTGATAATCATTATACTAAGAAGATATTCATAGAATGTAATGATGCCCAAGAGCTTACCATATTTTAGGAGACTGAAAAAATTATAGAAGAATGGTAATTTGATTATATATTTGCTTCACTAGGTAAATAACTTATCAGAAAACATATACAGAAATAAATCTCATGTATAGTCCTAAAATCATTAAGTCCATATAATGCTATTTAAGCTATGTATAGTATCCATGATATGCTAGTAGGCTTAATTTTTAAAACTATGGGAACAGTCCTAATCAGTTGCCATATAGATATAATTGCTTATTACATATTTTTAGCCTTAGTTCATATAATTGTATGAAAGTGCAAACACCACACAAATATTTATATCTTTCGAGTCTTTAGGCCTCAGTTAGGTCCGTCTCTTCTATGTTCCTTTAATATTCCTGATCATAGCACTCATTACTGTATTATAATAAATTTATTTGCATGTTGTTCATTTCTGCTTGTCCATAAACTTTTAAAGAATCTTTTCCCAATTTATCTCTCTTGTCCCAGGACTTAACAATGACTAATATAACATAGAGCCACAATCAGTTCAGTTCAGTCGCTCAGTACGCAAAAATAAGTGAGTGAAAGGATTAAATAATCAAAACTGAGCACATGTTTTGTACTAGAATCGGTATTAGGAAATGTCATGGCTGTAAATATGAGTCACATTTAAACCATGACCAGAATGAGCTTACAGAAATTATTGTAACATAGAAAGTGATAAAGCAATCGACAAGAAAATATTATAAGGATGGGATGAAAAACTAATTAATTTGCATCAATGTGGATATTGAAAGTATGTGTTATCCATACTTGTGAGGGCAAGAATTTTTATTTGACTTGGATACTTCCACTTAAGCCATACAGGGAAGCTCAGATTCAGTCTATCTACCCTAGAATCTACTTTAGTTCACTGGCAATTCTGAATGAATGACCAATATCTGCCATTCACAGATAAAAGCAATTCCATCTGTTGTGTCTTCTGAATTTTTGCTGCTTGGATGCACCAATGCAATGATGTGTGGAATACCCTTCAGGATATAACTAGAATAAACATATGTTGAGAAAAGACCTAAAGCTTCCAAGCAGTTGTGTCATTTTGTATATTTCCATGAAAATAAATAAGACTAGATGATTATAAATTTTCAGATATGCAATGCAACAAGTCAGCGAGAATGCCTCAAATAAAAACAGAATGACTCACAGGCTATGAAAGAGAATATTTCACAGGGAAAAGGACCATAATTTTTATTGTTATCTTGAAACATTTGGTTTTCAACATATATCCAGAAATCAAAAGGTAAATATAAATATTACAATAATTTCTCACAGATCTTACCCTCAAATATTAATTAAATTCTTTATAATTTACTCTTAATAAAATTTTTGATAATCAGGAACTCTTTTTTTAAAATAGGACTACTGAAAGCAATGGCATATAACTGTGATTGCGGCAGGCAGAGTGAAATCCTTGACATAGTCAGACTTGTGAATATGTAACTTTATATAACAACAGGGATTTTGCAAATGTAACTAAGATTATAGATACTAGAATAGGGAGATTACTCTGGTTTATTGGAGTGGATCTAATCTAATCAGCTGGGTCCTTAAAAGCAGAGAGCTTTCTCTGGCTGAAGGTAGAAAGATGAAGTAGAAGAAAAGTTAGAGATGTTCAGAGAATGAGAGAAATTCAACTCTTCATTGCTGGAGTGGGGCCATACAGAAAGTTTAAGGAAGTCAGCCAGCGTCTAGGAGCAAAATGGCCCCCTTACAGATAGTCAATAAAGAAAGGAGGACCTCAGTTCTACAGCTACATGGAACTTAATTTGACCAACACATGATTGAGGTAGAATCTTCTGCAGAGCTTCCAGATAAACAACCAGCCCAGATAACACTTTGATTTCATCCTTGTGAGACCTTAGACAATGGATCCAAATGAGCTATGCTCTGTACAGATTTCTGACCCATGAATCTAGGAGATAAATGGATGTTGTTTTAAGCTGCTAAGATTGTGGTCATTTGTTACAGCAACAATAAAAAACTAATACAGAAGCTCTTGTTCTGGAATTAAGACTCTTTAGGTTCAAATCCCAGCCCTACCACAAAGATATAATCGGAGAAAGTTTACTAATATAAGTTTTCTAATCAACCTTGCAAGTTGACCAACCTCTACAACTAAGAATATTGGGAAAATTATGCCTCCATAATTAAGGGTCCATATTTTCACCTGGAAAGTTTATTTAATAAAAACAACATCTTTATCATACTTTTTTGGGTGTATCAGTAAGATACCACAAATAACATAGTTAAGTGCTTTGTATAGAATAATGTGCTGATCAAAGATTAGCTACTTCTATTTAAAGTCAAATGCACTTGAAATATTTAGCCAGGGTGTAAGTATCTTTAATTAATCTTGAAATGTATCAAAAATAAGCAGATTAATGGATAGACATTGGGTTGGATAAATGGATAGATATATGAAAATCCAAGTATAATATATTGTTAATGGCAGAAGGGAAGTAGGTAGATAGATGCTCCCTGTGAAATTCCATCCAACTTTTGTGTGCTTGGAAATTTTTATTACAAAAACATTGGGGGAAAAAATTCATGCCAGTGGTCTTTTATGAAGAAAACACCTTATATTAAAACACAGATAGTGTTATTGTTAGTAAAATTACAAACTTTGAGAAGAAACCTTGTTTTTTTGCTCTTGCTTTTTCTCTCTGGCCTGTCTTCTCTGAGATGTTAAGAAAATCAAATTATATGGAAGCAAATTCTCAATGCAAAATAAAAGTGTTATATGGTATCTTTTTATTATATAATTAATAATTCTTCACATAGTGAAGTGATACATTGAGTGTTCTAAAATAGACTCATTAAATCAAATTAAATGATTCTCTAACATTGCTGAAGAAATGTAACATAAATTTAATGACAACTCCCCTGCTAATGTGTGCTCCCTGACACTGCATTATCACTGCTGCTCAGCTTCACTCTCATTCATTCCTTATTGACTCCCTCTCACACTGACAACTGCATCCTCGAGTTGATTAACAAGCATGTGAGGTTATTTTGAGCCTTGAATCACTGTAAATTCTGAATTATTAAAGAAAAATTAATAAAGCTACTATAAGATCAATGGTAGTCTTTATCAAATGTATTACCTACTTCACTTTCATCCAGATACCAAAAAGCTTAATAATACTTCTTTTAATTATTAGCTGCCTGTAACCAAGGATTTTAGTTTTCATCTACTCTACATGGTTTGGTTAAGAGTTCTGAAATTGCAAATATCTTAGTATGACCCCTTACCCTCACGCGTAGACTGTATACAAAATTTCTACCACTTAGCAGTTGGATTTTCATGAGTATTCTTACATAATATGGCAAATTTTTCCTTTCAGATTTTACTAAATATTATATAACTTGAAATATAATACAAAAAATATAGTCTATGATGTATATACTGGTGAACTGGATACTAACTTGGAAAGTTAGGAAAAAGTTCATAGGCTTTAATAATCAAGTGATAATTACAAAATTCTATCTATATAATGCATGTTCTGAATGCTAAAAGAACTGATAAATGAGTGCAACACCAGACTGCAAAACCAAGTCAAGATAAAAGTATAAGCACTGGATTTGATGTTCACCAGTTCTTATCAGCAACCCTCCAGATAATACTCAATAGACCTAGTTCTAGTATAACCTAGAACAAAATTATGTGTACTCCTTTCAGATACATGTGGAGAAAACTAAACTGACATTTTTCTAATCATCTATAATAAATTACTTGCTCTCCCAAGTGAGTAGGAAAATGACATTTCTAGTGTTTACATTACAGTGATTATGATTGATTATTCATTAGATTTTCTTTAAAATATGCATTCCCACAATCAGATAAAAGGTAAAGAAGAAATTTAACTCAAGGACAATATATTTCACCATAATTAAAGTAGTGTTGGGGAAATCCATTGATTCTAGGAAGTTCAGCTTGATCATAGTGAACAAAAATAACCTAGCTGCTAAGAGCTGAATGCGGATGTGATTCAATTTTCTACTTGTACTCCTGATCACAACATTTCACTTGTAGAGAGGCCATTTGGATCAAGTCAAGAATCATTCCATACGTAGAAAGTCAGCACATATAAGCCAAGTGAATCAGCTCTATTCCTAGTTCAGGAGCACTATTTATACAAATAGTGAATAAGTACGGAGGGCCCAGGTGGTAAAGAACCCTCCTGCCAATGCAAAAGACATAAAAGACATGGCTTCTATCCCTGGGTCGGGAAGATCCCAAGAAGAAAATGGCAACCAACTCTAGTATTCTTGCCTGGAGAATCCCATGGACAGAAGAGCCTGGTGGGCTACAGCCTATGAGATCACAGAGTCGGGCATGACTGAAGCAACTGCGCATGCAGGGAGGGCTGGGGCAAAGCAGAAGCCTGCTGCTGCTGCTGCTAAGTCCTTCAGTCGTGTCCGACTCTGTGTGACCCCAGAGACGGCAGCCCACCGGGCTCCCCCGTCCCTGGGATTCTCCAGGCAAGAACACTGGAGTGGGTTGCCATTTCCTCCTCCAATGCATGAAAGTGAAAAGTGAAAGTGAAGTCACTCAGTCGTGTCTGACTCTTGGTGACCCCATGCACTGCATCCCACCAGGCTCCTCCATCCATGGGACTTTCCAGGCAAGAGTACTGGAGTGGGGTGCCACTGCCTTCTCCGAAGCAGAAGCCTAGGAGAGCGCTAACCTCAGAAACACCTTCAACCAGTGAGCTGGGAGAAAACTTAGGGAATAAACATACCAGTGATATTTTTGTCTCTTCAATCACATTTTCACAGTTTCACATGAACAGTAACAAGACTAACATAAGGGTCAGATGATTTGAATTGTAATTAATACCTCTGCATTTGAAGTAGGTGATATCTTAATTTCTCCCTGTATCAGTTAGATGGACCATGCAAAATTGAATAATTGAGGATCATTTAATGCAGAATGGGGGGGGGGCATTTATACAGGTATGGGAAAGGTTTGGAAATCCATGAGAGATGGTGAATCACCTGGTTGGCAATAGCAGAACGTTGTTCCCATCCCTAGGCTTGCAGACAAATGACGGGACAGCATCAGGGAGAGCTGCAGCTCCAGGGCAGGGACCTTTGGTCAATGACACAGCTATTACCAATTTAAGCTCCAGCAAGGAAGGAGAAGAAGGAATAAGTGCAGAGACATCCGGTCTTCTGGTCTCTTGCCAGTCCTTCCAAATAGCTAAACCCTCCTGGGATACAGAGAGCAAGGAGGGAGCCCGCTGAAGGTATCCTCAGGAGAGAGGTGGGGAAAAGGAGCTGGAGGGGCAAAGATACCCTACACATTACCTGTCACCCAACCTGACTCATTCTTTTAAACAGTAAAAAGGGATGAGGAAAAGTATGAAGAAAGAAGCAAAATGTGGCGCTAGAATTCTCCACTGCTCTCCCCCAGAGGCTAAGTGGCTAAATAACTCCACTAAGATGGACTGAGCCTACTCAGTCCTCTCTCAAACTAGTGAAAATGGTAAAATATGGGCCTGAAAAGGTAAAAGGGAACTGTTCCCCATCCAAGTGGAAAGCACTCAGGCTTTGACCAGTAAGATATTAGCTATACAATTTTCTTTTTTTTTTTTAGGGGAAAAAAAAAAAAATTCCAGTGGAGTCATACATGTGTTGGGAGCAAAACAAGGAGAGAAGAACTTAGGGGGAAAAGCAGCAATGCCTTTCCCGTCTGCTCGCTGCCTCCACCCCCCATCGCACTCCCCAGATTCACCCTCTTTTTAACTGTTTGTTTTTAGTACCTTTAGCAGTTACCTCCATAAATCTAGATAAAAGGCTTAACCTCTTTTTCTCCATTTATCAACTTGAGATAATATCTCTAGACACCTTAATATGAAAAGGGAGGATTTAGCTCATTTACTCTAAACCTCCTCCTCTTCCAAATGTTTTATCTTATTCCATTCTTACCTTTGCAATTTTAAATAATATACAAACCTTCCAATCAGAAGCCCCAGCTTTCACTTTTTTTATCCATTTATAGTACTGTGAGCTGCCTAATATTTAAAAGTGAAGACAACCTACAATACAGATGCCAGAACAATAAGGCCAAAAATTCTTCATGGTGAACCCCAAGTAGTTAAGGAGCCCTAGAAAACATGAAGGATGGTCACACAGGTCGGGTGCATCTCAGACACCAGAGGAGCCTGTTTTATCATGATGTCAAGCCTCATTTATGGCCAAACTTAACATTAGGACTTAAACTGAAGTTTAAACAGTGAGTTGGAGACATCTACCCTGAGACTCAGGTCAGAGTTTATTGTGGTTACTTAAAAGTTTTAGGTTTCAAAAGTTTGTCTTTCCTAAAAATTGTAAGGTGCTGTTAAATACTCCTTTTCAGTAGAGAAGCTTTCTTCACCTCCTCTAGTCTCCTCCTATTGCCTCCGATCCAAACAATGCTTCAAGGGCTCATGGTGATGGGTTGTGTCGACTTCCACCAGTTGGGGGGGTGCTGTACAGGTCTAGCTCCCCTGACATCTTCGCCATGATTTACCTTGGTGACTCCCCTCCTATGGGCTCCTCACCCTGAGACACATATCAGACATAAGGGGAGTTAGGGTGGCTCTGGCAAAGATAACAAGGGCAGTGAGCTGGGCATAGCCTCCCACACCATTCAGCACCAGCCTATCCCTGAAAAGACAATAAGGCAGGTCAGGAAGTACAAGGACAGTAGCTGCTAATCAGACAAGAATTAATTCCGCACCCTTGTCTAAGAATGAGGGAGTGTGGTGGGTAGTTGAGAGGAAGCCAGAAGCAGCAAGGTGACTTGGGAGGAGAATCAGGAAATAGTGGAGACTGTTAGAACTGCCCAGGTGTTAGAGTTGGGCTCTAAAGTAGAGGGTGGGGGAGGGGTCAGAAGTATAACAGGATGGCAGGAATTTTTACTAGGGATACACAGGGATTTGAAAAGTTATGCTTAACATGATACCATTTTATGCTTGAAAAACACTTTTAAAAGGAGTACATGACTACTTTGTTCAGAAATTCCTTCAGTGAAAAATCAGAAGTTACATAAGTTGAGAAGCACTACTTTAGAGACAACCTGGGTACTTAATTTAAAATACCTAAATAAATCCTTTGATTCAAATCTGCTGAAATTGGTTACATTTGCCTGCTCTTAATTCTCTAGTATAACAGAAAAAAAATTATAATTATTTTAAATACCACAACGTTGCTTTAAAAGAAAAAAGAAAGTCAACACTCCCCCCACCCCATCCCCAGTCTGAGCTTTGGCGGCAAGTGAATAAATGAAGCGGTGATTAATTTAAGAGGTGCCAGCAGCTTTGATTTGTTTTCTAGTTTCTTTGAACAGAATGTGCCCTAATTTGTACTTCTGCCCAGTCCCTCTCGACCTTGCCGCTCTTAAGTGCTAATTTTTTTTTTTTTTTTTGCTTTTAGTTCCTCTCCACCCTCTTGAGTGACCTTCAGGCCACTCACCAGTGAAATCTTCCGAAGTAAAGAGTTGGTGCCCACCTGAGGCTCTTAAAACTTGGGTTTGCTCAATAATCATCCAGCAAGGTTGTTAAACATGAAACATGTTTTTCCACCCTACCCTGTCCCTACCCAACAAGAGGGTTAAAGGAGGAACTACCAACCTCCACCACCAGGAAAACCAAATTCCAGGGCCACCAGGAAGACCCCATCCCACATCTCTGAGACTCCTGGCAGCCCTCCCTCCTCCACCCCGAACTCCACGTTCAGAATCTTCTCTTCCACCTCCTCCTCCTCCTCACTATACAATTTTCTTAAATGTACTTTAACTGTGTTAGTTGCTCAGTTGTGTCCTACTCTTTGTGACCCCATGAACTGAGCCCCCCCAAGTCCTCTGTCCAGGGAATTTTCCAGATAAGAATACTGGAGTGGGTTGCCATTCTCTTTTTCAGGGGAACTTCCCGACCCAGGTCTCCTGCATTGCAGGCAGACTCTTTAGCATCAGAGCCACCAGGGAAGCCTAGGGATATTCACTTTTATTCTTAATTTGTGGAAATTTTTTATCATGAACTATGATTGCTGTTTTTTCATCCATTGATAAAATTATACCATTTTTGCTTTTCAGTTTGTTTATAAGGTGAGTTACATTGTTTTGTTCTCAAATGTTAAAACTACCTTGCATTTTGGAGTAAAACTCAGCTGGTCAGGGTATATATAGATAGATAGATAGATAGATACACATAAACATACATATATATAAACATATATATATATATATATATATAATGTATTACTAAATTCAGTTTTCCAATATTTGATAATGACTATTCATGATAGATACTGATCTATAGCTTTCTTATGTTGTAATTATTTTGAATTTGGACAAAACTGGCCTCATAAAATGAAGTGGGAAACATTCCCTCTTTCTCTACTTTCCAGAAGGATTTTTGTAGACTTGAGATTATTTCTTCCTAAATGTTTTATAGACTCACTCCAGTACTCTTGCCTGGAAAATCCCATGGATGGGGGAGCCTGGTAGGCTGCAGTCCATGGGGTTGCTGAGGGTCGGACATGACTGAGTGACTTCACTTTCCCTTTTCACTTTCATGCATTGGAAAAGGAAATGGCAACCCACTCCAGTGTTCTTGCCTGGAGAGTCCCAGGGACGGGGGAGCCTGGTGGGCTGCCATCTCTGGGGTCGCACAGAGTCGGACACGACTGAAGTGACTTAGCAGCAGCAGCAATGATTGTATCTAGAATTTTTTTGATAGAAATGTTTTTTAGTTTTTAATTTCTTTAATAAATTTTAGGCTATTAATACTATCAATTTATTTTTAATGATAATCTTATTTAGATAACTCACCATTTTGAAGTGTACAATTCAGTAGTATTTAGTACATCTATAGTGTGCAACCATAACCATTATCTAATTTTAGGATATTTTAATCATTCCACAAAGAAATTCTATAGCCATTAGAAAACATTTTCCATTTATTCTTCCCCTGAGTCCATGACAACTACTAATCTAATTATTGTCTCTATGGATTTACCTATTCTGGACACTTTGTATAAATGGATCAGACAATATTTGGCCCTTTTCATTTTTGCTCTTTTTAAAATTTTTTTTTAATTGGAGGAAAATTGTTTTACAATGTTGTGTAGGTTAACATATAGCCTTTTATATATGGCTTCTTTCACTTGGCATGGAGTGTTCATGGTTCATCCATGTTGTAGCATATATCAGTTCTTCTTTCATTTTTATGACCAAATCATACCACATTTTATTTAGCTTTCCATCAGTTGATGGGCCCCTGGGTTGTTTCTACTTTTTGTGTATCATGAATAATACTTCTAGGAACACTCATGTCTCCATTTTTATGTAGACAAATGTTTTCAACTTTCTTGGGTATATAGCTAGCAATGAAATGGCTAGGTTAAATGATAACTCTGTGTTTAACCAATTGAGGAAGTACCAAACTCTTTTTCAAAGTAGCTACATTTTATATTCTCACCAACAATTTATGAAGGTTCCAATTTCTCCAGTATCCTCCACAATACTTATTTTCAATCTTTTTTGTTACAGCCATCTTCATAGATGTAGATGGTTATCTCATTGTGGTTTTTATTTGCATTTCCCTAATGACTGATGACACTGAGCACCTTTTGATGTGTTTACTGGCCACTTGGGTAACTTCTTTGGAGAAATATCTATTCAGATTACGTGCCCATAAATAAATTGAGTTATTTGTCCCTTTTGTTATTTAGTTGTAAGGCTGCTTTTTGTATCATGGTTACCAGTCCTTATTGATATACAATTTGTAAATATTTTATTTCAATATGTGGGTTATCCTCTTTAATTTCTTATGAATTAATATTCACTGTACTTCTTTCGCTATGTTTCACTGATTTTTCTCATGATTATTGGGCTGTCTTATCCTACTTCTTTGTGACTTTTGGTCTTTCCACTTGTCCTTGTTGGAACATGAGCTACGGCCAGTCCTCTGTGACCTTTGGGATTGTTCCACTTTCCACTTTTCAGTAGTTCTTTCCTTGTATATGCAAATGAATACTCAACCAAAAATTGGAAGAAACTCCTTTGCATAGTTTGAGACAATCTGTGTAGTTCCACCATCTTTCATATTTTGCTCTGCAAATTACAGCAGCCCTGACACATTAGACTCTTTATCCTCTACTGGAAGGGGTTGTCTTGGGTTTTTTTCAAATTCTTTCTCCTTGCCTGTGGCCTGGAAACTCCAGGGAATCATCTAGGGCAGTGGTAGAAATTACCTTATTCGTTTTCCTTCTCTCAGGGATCACTACTCGGTGGCTTGTATATAATTGGGAGAAAAACCAAAAACTTGGAAAATGAGTTTAGAAAGTCATAAAATGATAAATTCCATGCTAAGAAATTTACCTTTACTATTTTTATTGTTTTCTGTTGTTTTTCCCAAAAAGGAACATAATAATTATATAATGAGAAAATCACCAAGTAACACTATAAAGGATGAATCACAGGGTAAAAGTTATGATACGGGCCTGAAACAGGGTGAAAACAGATGAAATGGTGAAGGATTGTAATCACTCTAGAAAGAAATTTATTCTGATGGGTATACCACTGAATCTGGAGAATGACACAAATGAAAGTGTTCATCGTTAGACTAGGTTTTGTAGCTTAAGAAAATTGATGATAATGATTCTAGAGAAAGCATTAATGAAGGCAAAAGAAGGAGAAATATTTTCTATGGGGGAAGAAGCTAAATAGTTAAAATCAGGATACACAGTGTTAGGCATTCTATGTGATACAAAGATATATGTATTAAAACCCAAAAATGATTCTCTTTGCCATCTGTAGTTACCATATTTTATTTGGTTATCCTATATTATACAGTGGTCAAAGGCTGAAATTTGAGTAAACAGTGACTTTTCATTCCTTATAAGTTTTATTTAAATCTTCATTCATTAGTAATTTCTTTATCAAAATAATTGCCCAGTTGCTCATCATCCTGTTTTAATTGCAGCACAATTCAATTTTAGATGCTTCAAAATTCTGCTTCGAAACCAGTGTGGATCAACTTTCATCTCCCTTGAGTCTACTTATGAGGTTTTGGCAGAAGTGTCAGGCTACCTAAACAGAGTGTCGGAACCTTTGAACAAACTAAATTAAAAGATGTCTCTTACTTAAGCAGATTCTTAAAGCAAAGTTGATACAGAATTTTAAAATAAAACCTTTTATGTATTGCCAGTAGGAAAAGAATTTTGAAAGATATTCAGGCAAAAAAATAAAAATAAGAAAATAAAGCATATGTGCTGATGGTTGGATAATTCCCCAAACTGTAATGTCTTTTCTAAATTCAACAGGCACTGTGAGTTAGCTCCTATATCGAATGAGGACCATAATTCATCAAAATTGCCCTGATCTAAATTTTTGTCTCTTATCAAAGGAAAATGAGTTCAACCAACATTTAGACTGGAATGCCAAAACCTTTCCCTGATTAATCAACTGTTCATTTCTGGCTGCAAGACTCCTTTAGAGATTTTCAATATGTCTAAGCCTTGGAGCCTTGGAGACATACATCTATAAATCATGATATTTTAAACAAATGATAAGAATTTCAGCAACACTGTATTACAGACATCTAACAGGGAGGTTTTTTTTTTTTTTTTTTAAGTTTTCTATTTGACTGGCTTTTACTTTCCCTAGAACTTCTACTGGCTGGAGAAGTTTGAACATTTGTTAGAAGTTATAAATGACCTCCTGATTTCATCCATCACTGAAGAAATATCTATTTGGGTCTACCTTTAGAAATAAAAAGTATTAAATTCGAAAAAAAAGAAATAAAAAGTATTAAATTAATATTTTTAGGTTTAAATGATGTACAAGACTCAATAACTTCAAATAAAACAACTTATACAAGTTTATAGACAGGAAAGGATTTTGTCCAGTAATTATCTTTCATGCTTAAAAAAATCTTCAAGATTTTGCTACCAGCATCATACAAATCAAAACTTGTGTTAAAGAACGGTTCATAAACCAAGTACTGATATTGACTGAGGATTGTCTCGGTAGGGGGTTTGTAGTTAAGTTCAGAAGCTCAATGACATTGTGTCCCCGTCATTTAGAGTAGATGAGCATTAACTGCAATTAATGATTTCCATAAAAGGAAAGCTTTCAAGAATCCACTCAAACCAATTTCAACGTTTACACTAAGACACTACCAGGAAAATCTTCCTTGTGTATCTCTTCATATTTCCAATGCTAGATCTGAATCATTTCCCTCAATTTTTTTCTCAGTTGAGATGATTAACAGTATCCTTTTTTTTTTTTTTTTTTTTTGGTGAGACTTCTTCAGCAATTAAAGATCAGTCACTGAACTCTGTGTGTAAAACTGGTTACCATTTTGGGCAAACTGTATTGAATAAGGCCCAATGCAGGAAGGGACAGATAGACTCTGAAATATAAGAAACAGATTCTGGTTCTGTCTCTATAAAGTTAAGCAAATATTTTGATTTCTCTGTAACTCATTTTTTGATAAAATGTGAATTCATTCATCCAACAAATATTATAAAACAACGTGCAAGAAACTGGGATAGAAACTGGGCTAGACAGCAGTGACAGTGACCAGCCAAGACACGGTTCCTGCCCTCAGCAGGAGAGTGGGGCGAGCAACAAAAATGATAATAGTGAACAAAAACCACAGAAAGAAAACAGGCACCAGAGGAGAGAGCAACAAACATGATGATAGTGAACAAAAATCATAAAAGAAAATGACACAAGAGGGGTAAGGGTATGAGAATCACAAGAGCATATACCAGTAGGCATTGATTAATATTTATCCTAATTTCCTCAAAAGTTTGCTGTGACGCACATGTATGAGAGCTTGAGACAAGTGAAACTTGTCACACAAATGAAAAGCAATCTAGTATTATCTTCCAGAGTGATAAAAATGTGTCTGGACAGTTGTCAGACTCACCTGGCAGACTAGCCATCATCCACTAAAAATAGTATAATTAAAATTAAAGCATAATAAACTGCCTATAATAAACATCAAGTGATTACTTGCTGACTAAAGTACTGCGATACTCCAAATATATAATTATATGTTTCTACTCATACCATGACAGAGAAGGCAATGGCACCCCACTCCAGTACTCTTGCCTGGAAAATCCCATGGACGGGGGAGCCTGGCAGGCTGCAGTCCATGGGGTCGCTAAGAGTCGGACACGACTGAGCAACTTCACTTTCACTTTTCACTTTCATGCATTGGAGAAGGAAATGGCAACCCACTCCAGTGTTCTTGCCTGGAGAATCCCAGGGATGGGGGAGCCTGGTGGGCTCCCGTCTACGGGGTCGCACAGAGACACGACTGAAGCAACTTAGCAGCAGCAGCAGCAGCACTCATACCATGAAATAATATGATTAATGCAGACACATGCTTTTTAATAACACAGAAGGGATTATATCTATATTCTCTGAAACAGGAATATGCAATTCTATTGAGCATAAATTATTATTTTTTAAACATGATGTTAGAATGACAGAAAAATAGGTATGGCTATCTTTATGATGACTTAAAAAAACAATTCACCATCTAAGCTCATGTTGGAGGCTGTTGTGATGCACATAAACATGTACTATACATGTTTGTAACACTGCCAGCCCCAACCCATCCATAGACCATAAACGGCATTGTTATTCTCTCTTCATAGATCAATCCAATGTTTTGAGTTAGATTCAGAATGGATTATGCAAGGCACTAAGATTATAAATTCTTTTAAAGTATCAGTCTTTCCAGAAACAACTATTCACAGATAATTAATGGATACAATTATAATCATTTTATAATAGAGGGCATTTCTTAAAGCCTACTCTTAGAAAACACTTTCAATCTAATATTAAATGCAATGTTCATTTGCAAGTAACAAAATCACATTTGCTTTAAATGTTCTGAAATACAGATTTAAACTAGAGTTCTCTCTACTTAGTCTGATTAACTAGGTTTCATACAATTATAATTACACTCACAAAAATAATTGTTTCTAGTAAACTTATTCATAACCAGTATCAGGCCATTTTTCTCTAAATAAATACAAAATACTTTCCTATTTGCTCTCTCAAATGTTACACAGCCCCAGTCACTAAATCAAGATTATACTGATTCTTATGACCTCGGGTCACAAATATCTGTCCTCCTTAGAATCCCTACCCACAGTGACATAGTGACTGGGAATAAGTCCAGGATAAAACAGATGGAGAATGGCTGGGTTCATTAGGCACCAGGCCAGGTGTTTGTTTCTGGCAAAACTGTAAGAAAAAAGTGCCACTGAATCCCTGACTATTACGTACGCACAGTTCTGTGTGAACGCGGTAATGGTGGCAGTTAATTAATGTGTCCTCTTTACTACCAGGCAGGTTGCATTATTTCAATCACACATGCAAACGTTTACTGCATGGAAACTCAATGTGCAGTTTCCTATCATTAGTGTCCTAAAGTTCTCTCTAGAGAAAATAAGAGAGATAAATAGTTAGCTAAACAAAGAAATGTGTGTGTGTGTGCGCGCTCACTCAATCGTATCTTTGTGACCCCATAGACTGTAACCCACCAGGTTCCTTCGTCCATGGAATTTTCCAGGCAAGAATACTGGAGTGGGTTTCCTATTCCTACTCCAGGGGATCTTCCTAACTCAGGGATCAAACCCACATCTTGTGCATCTCCTGCATTGGCAGGCGGCTTCGTTCCACTGTGCCACTGGGAAGCCATCCTCCCGACCCAAGGATCGAAGCCAGGCCTCCTGCATTGCAGGATTTTTTACAGTCTGAGCCACCAGGAAGTCCAAACAAATAAATACTTAAATTCAAACTTCAGACAACATTCTGAAAATAACTATTTTTAGTACAAGAGAGAATTTATAAACTAAGCTGTACAACAGATATTACAGCAATACTTTTATAATTGCAGAACTTTTGATGAGAACTTACTACAGAAAATCAGAGGGAGAAAATGTAAGGACATTCTACATTCGTTCTGTGACAAATAGCTTCCCTTCTCCACACACCACAGAACTGTGGCTATCACAATGGACATGATCTCTGTTTACTCATTTCCTCAAATCAATGACTCATCTGAGCTCTGTAAAATAAAATAATTGGTTCATTATAATCCCACAGTTTTGACGATTAACAGCACAAGGGATAACTACACCCTACATTTACCCTGAGCATGTTTATTTTCTAATTTAACGTGGTGTCTTCTTTGACAAGTGTGTGATCTATAGAGAAAAAAACAAGTATTTTTTATTACACACATTAAACTTATCTTCAACTCCTTTTCTCTAATCTCAGAGGAAAGGTGCCCCTCCAGTTAAGATTAATCTGTCAATTTAAGCACTCAGAGATCCCCATATTATCGAGGAGTTTTCCACGTGGTTCAGATGGTAAACAGTCTGCCGGAAAAGCAGGAGACGTGGGTTCAGTCCCTGGGTTGGGAAGATCCCCCAGAGAAGGGAATGGCAACCCACTCTAAATATTCTTGCCTGGAGAATTCTACGGACAGAGCGGGCTCAGTTCCTGTTAATATTATCTTTTCTCTCTTTGTACATATAACAACTTTCTTCACTGTCACCTTCTCTTTAGCCTGCCGGGAAACCCAAGTTCCTTCTACTTTTTAAAAAATAAAGATACTTTTGCTTTACTCTGTATGATCCCACCACAATCCACTGTAACTTTTTCTCTTCCCTTCTCAACCAAACTTGCAACAATAACTTACTCTAGCTATCTTCCTTTTTTTCTTCTTCTTCTTTCAAATGGCTACAGTAAGTTTTTTCCCAAAAGCCTTAACTAAGGTCTGATCACCTAATACTTGAATCTAACAGACTCTTTTAAGGATTTTCTTCTCTCTTTGGCCCTCAGGATATTCTCTCACCTAGATCTTTACTACTTTAGTGGTCATTCCCTTTAAGTGTACAACAGTAGGCTTTTTCCCCTTTTTGTCACATATATACTAATTCCTCAAGGATCCCATGCTCAACTCTTTTCACACATTACATGTACCACCTGGAAAATCATGTAACCCATTGGTTTTACCTACCACCTCTATAAAAGAATTTTTACAACTGCATCTGTGATCCTGGTTTCTCCTCAAAGTCCCAGGATCCTATGTACAGCTGCAAATAGTCTCTATACATTTTATTACTGTTGCTTATTTGTCATAACTAAATTCTTTATAAGACCATGAAAAAACTGGACTAATCACATTGATGAAAAAACAGAATGCATTAAAGAAATGATGACATGGTCAAATCCATTAAAAATAGCAGGATTATCATTAATATTTTGTCCCAACACCCTGTTGTTATATATATATATATATATATCTTCATGCTGAAACATTTTTGCATAGATCACTCTTATTTCTGAATGAAGAAAGCTTTACAGTCAATATATATCTTTTAAGAAAAGATATAAAGGAGACAAAGTCATATTAAATTCCCTTCCTCAGTTCACATCTCCATTAGCAAATATCTATCACCATCAAATATTCTCACCTCTTCAGCATGGGCAGAAACAAAGGACAAATACCTCTGATTCAACCTGGTACACAGAAATGTGCCCATGAGCAGTTTACGTTTAATAGCTACAAAAATGAAAGTACAGTGTTGAGTTTATTTCCTAAAGAGAAAAATCCAATTCCTCAAGATTATGAGCATGACTGGAAGCCCACTGTGGGAATGCAGTGGTTGTTTAGAATGAAAGTGAAAAGCACTCAGTCACTGTCTTACTCTTCGTGACACCATGGACTGTAGCCCACCAGGCTCCTCTGTCCATGGAATTCTCCAGGCCAGAATACTGGATTTGGGTAGCCATTCCCTTCTCCAGGAGATCTTCCCAATTCAGGGACTGAACCCAGGTCTCCTGCATCGCGGGCAGATTTTTTACCATCTGAGCCACCAGGGAAGCCCAAGAACACCGGAGCGGGTAGTCAATCCCTTCTCCAGTGGATCTTCCTGACTCGGAGTCTCCTGCATTACAGGCGGATTCTTTACCAGCTGAGCTACCATGGGTTGTCATTAATTGGCAGTCACCCATGCTGTGCCCTCACATGGACTGACTCACTGATATGGACATAAACAGAATCCTAATTCCATTTTTTAAAGCAATGCTCATTTTAGGAAGATTGCATATGTGTTTCCTGACATGAAAGCACAGCAACCACCTGAATATTTAGTTACTGCATTTTGTCTTTGTCAAGGGAAAAAAATCCACTGTTTAGTCACTTGCTTGTTAGTGGCTCAGTTGGTAAAGTATCTGCCTGCAGTGTAGGAAACCTGGATTCAGTCCCTGGGTCCGGAAGATTCCCTGGAGAAGGGAACAGCAAACCACTCCAGTATACTGCCTGGAGAATTCCATGGACAGAGAAGCCTGGCAGACTACAGTCCATGGGGTCACAAAGATTGGACACAACTGAGTAACTAACACTTCACTTCACTTCACTGTCTTGTATCCACTACAAAAAAACTCTATCACTTAATGTTCTCACTATCTTTATCATAGGTCTTAAAAAACTGCTTATACATATGTGTGACTTACCAATACCAATTAGAAGATAACAATATAATTATATCTAAATTTATAAAACTACGGTTTAGGCCATTTCAAAATCACCTGGATGCTTTTTAAAAAATAAACCACCACAAAAACAAATTCCTGGAGCATCTCAGGAAATCCACACAGTCCGAAGATTTGCAGTGAATCGAGGGTCTGTTTTAGTGGACTCCCCAGGTGATGTTTATGCACACTAAACTTGAAAACAAGACTCTCTCATTGCTTTTACTAAGTTGACTTTAAACAAGAAATCAGAAAGAGGGATTGAAAGAGAACGTTGTCAAAAATGTTTCACTTAAAAAGAGAGAGAGATCTCATTTACAAAAGGTTCAAGGAGATTCCTGCTAGTGCTCCTCACCTGAGAAAAAGCCAAATCAATGAAGGCATTCTAGCATGGCGTCCTAGAGACCTCAAGATCTAATAAACCACATTATTTACTGTCTACTTCTTTAAGATCAGCTTGACTGCCTTTGCTCTCGTTAGAGTTAAAATAACCAATTCACTTCTCTTCCTTCTGCTGCACAAAATCAGTTGCTTCAAGCATCCAAGTTGGCCCAGATATAATAATAAGGCCATGCCTTGAAAAGGAAATGAAAAAGAATAAAACATGAACCAAAATTGTACCTCTTCCTCAAAGGAAGCTGTGAATTATGGTTAGAAATAAGCTGATAAAATTGTAGGCAATGCTCTGCTTTAAAAACAGCCCAAGTGAAATACAATTTGGCAGCCAGAGAGAACACAAAATTCTTTTAGAAAAAGAGATCACTATTGAGGGTGAAATTTCCTTATGTGAACAAGAATTTCTGTGAGAATTCCGTTCAGCTCTAACTGCTATTCCAATCCATAAATACTATCCTCACTCAGGCTTTCTCTCTTTTTTCCTAAGTATATGTTCTGATGATGGCTAATACAACTCTTCTCCATACCGAGGAAAAGATGTCTTAGCAGAAATACACTATAGCTACTTTTTCAAATATAAAAGAAAATAATTTTGACTTTGGAAATACGACTCATATTTTGCTTTAGAATTTTTAAAAATTTCTAAAGAACTTTATGATATCATATTAGACTTTTCTTCTAAATCTGCTGAAAGAATTAATAAAATATTATAGAAGAAAACCTAGTAGCAACCCTATAGATTCCTCGTGTGTAAAACTGAGACAACAAAATCTTCCCTAATTGGTTCCCAAGGTTGATATACCCACATGCTTCAAAGAGCAATATGTGTATCAGTCACCTATTGCTGTTTAACAAATCACCCGGAAATTAAGGCATCTAAACAAAAGCAATCTATTGACTGTGTATTCTTCTTTGGGATGGATTTAGCTGAAGAATCTTCTAATCATCTCACCCATGTTCTTGCGTGAGGGGATCTAGTGGGTGTAGATGGTCCATAGCGGACTCATTCACATTCACATGTCTGGTGGTTCTCTGGGACTTCTGTTCTGGGCACTTGTGTTCTTTGTATAACTTCTCCAGCATGTTCCAAGGGAGCAAGTCACAATGAGCAACATCAAGCCTCTGCTTGCATCACACTGATGACTATACAGTTGGTTAAAGCAAGTCACATGGCCAAGTGCAGAAGTCACAGGAGGGGACCGTACAAAGAGGCAGACACCAGGGGTGTGATAATGCAGTTAACCTCTCCAATATTAATTGTCTTGAGGATTAAATAAATTATTTTACAATGAGTTTAAATAGTAACCAGTGTAAATATGGCTAGCAAGCAGTTGTTATATCAATAGTCACAGTGATAACAGATGTTTGGCAGCTAATTTTAAACCTTCTCATGTACTGGCATTTTTACTAACAATATGTATTGTATTATTGGCTAATATGTAGTTTCTCAGCAAATATGACTACTAAGTCCTTCTTCACCTTTATTCAGACTGAATCAATGATTTCCCACTTGAGTATTCCATTGTTTAAAGTTTATTCAATTATCAAAGTCATTCAGAATTTGAATCTATCTTCTTATTTTTTCATGTCTGAGTAAGGTTGTTAACTAATATAAATGTATTAATATGGGTTGAGTGAGCTATCAGGTCCTGAGAAGGAGTTGGGAGAAGGACAATGCTCTTTAGAAGATATTGCTATATACCTGAGGAGAAAATAGCCATTTGTTTTGAAGGACTGTATTATTTAATTCCAATAATAATAAATGACAGCTAACATGTTTTGAGTATTTACTATGCTACATACTGTGCTACACAACTTACATGAATTAGTTCTTTTACCTTCACAAAATTATAACGCTGTAGTAGGTACTTACACTGTTCTCATTTATAAATGAGAAAGTTCAGTCTTAGAGAGATCACGTGATGTGCCTAATGCCGCAGACGTTTTAAGTATCAATGTCTGATAAATCCAGGTCAGACTCTAGAAGCTGAATGTCTAATCCTTAAATAAACTTCCTCTGCAACTGCCACAAAAAGTAAGAGAGTTATCGGCTCTATTTCATAGGTCGAGTAAATTGAGACAAAGAAAAGTTAAATAACGTGTCCAAGATCTCAACATAAACGGCAGACTACGGATTTGAACCCAGGGCAGTTTGGCTTCAGATAAAACAACAACAACAAAAACAGTAAAAACTGTGGCTCCAGAAAGCACAAATCCACAAACGTAAATTTCTTGTGATGCTATCTGGGTACACTTGTCATTCACAAGTCCATCTTTAAGCTTTGAAAAGAAAATGATAGAAACAATGAAACTTGTATGCTAAACAGTTTTTTAAATTCTCCTGATTATAGGGACCTTCACTCAAGTAAGCAAGCACATGGTATCCAGCATGACAAACCGCCCCGAAAACTCAGTGGCTTACAAAGTCATTTATTTACTCATGAATCTGTAGTTTTGAGATGAACAGGCCATTTCTGCTCCACACAGCATCAGCTGTTGAAGATCTGAGCAAGGACTTGACAGTCTATTTCAAGATGCTTCTGCAGACTGGCAGCTTGGACTCAGCCAGGGATATCAAGCCCCTTCCTGGACTGCATGACTTCTCTCATGGCATGGTAGCTGGATTCCAAAAGTGAGCAACTACAAAGAACTATGTAGAAGCAGTGTTATCCGTTATGAGTTAGCCTGGGACACAGGGACACTTTGCTGTAGTCACAAGTCAGCCCGCCAATGTTCACAGGATGGGAACATGGCCACCCATCTCTTGGGAGGAGTGTCAAAGCAATAAAGTACTTAAGCTCCTGCACTTGTTTTACTTTTAAAGCTCCAGTCCTTCAACCCTGATTAATAACTTTAGTCTCATTCTCAATTCTCATATCAACTCTGTCTCTAGCAAAGTGGACATACAGAGCCATGTTGAAACAGTTCAGGAGCTTTGTGAGGAGTCAGACCTGGAGGCCTGTAGAAATAATAATGCTGTTCAAAGAACATTCATCCTGGAAATCAGGCCATCCAAGATCAAATGGGGGTTGGGTCTGACTAACTTATGGGTAAGGACTCTGCAGGCTTCAGTTCTCTCATCTATAAAATGACTGTTGGTCTAAGCCACCTCCGAAGCCTCTGAGATTTATGATGAAAGTAACCTTTTCTACCTATTCTCCCATATTTCATGTCCTATACCTCATATCCTAGTGGCCACCCAGACACAGAATTTGTCTGCCTCTGAAAACCTACCTTTGTGAATAGGCACCTAGTACCTACTCCTACAACCCTCTCAGGGGAAAGCCTGCCTTCCAGGATCTCTACCGCATGTAACTCCGTCCCTCAGCTATTCCACTTGATTGCAAAGATAGACGTGAGGTTTGGGAACTCATCTGGATGAGGTTCTAGCAACCTACTCCTTATGTAGATTGACTCGTCAGGGACTTCTCTTTATTTTTTTTTCATTTTTTAATATAAATTTACTTTAATTGGAGGCTAATTACTTTACAATATTGTATTGGTTTTGCCATACATCAAAGGAACATTTCATGCAAAGATGAGCTCTATAAAGGACAGAAATGGTATGGACCTAACAGAAGCAGAAGATATTAAGAAGAGGTGGCAAGAATACACAGAAGAACTGTACAAAAAAGATCTTCACGACCCAGATAATCACGATGGTGTGATCACTGACCTAGAGCCAGACATCCTGGAATGTGAAGTCAAGTGGGCCTTAGAAAGCATCACTACGAACAAAGCTAGTGGAGGTGATAGAATTCCAGTTGAGCTATTCCAAATCCTGAAAGATGATGCTGTGAAAGTGCTGCACTCAACATGCCAGCAAATTTGGAAAACTCAGCAGTGGCCACAGGACTGGAAAAGGTCAGTTTTCATTCCAATCCCAAAGAAATGCAATGCCAAAGAATGCTCAAACTACCGCACAATTGAACTCATCTCACACGCTCGTAAAGTAATGCTCAAAATTCTCCAAGCCAGGCTTCAGCAATATGTGAACCGGGAACTTCCTGATGTTCAAGCTGGTTTTAGAAAAGGCAGAGGAACCAGAGATCAAATTGCCAACATCCGCTGGATCATGGAAAAAGCAAGAGAGTTCCAGAAAAACATCTATTTCTGCTTTATTGACTATGCCAAAGCCTTTGACTGTGTGGATCACAATAAACTGTGGAAAATTCTGAAAGAGATGGGAATCCCAGAACACCTGATCTGCCTCTTGAGAAATTTGTATGCAGGTCAGGAAGCAACAGTTAGAAGTGGACATGGAACAACAGACTGGTTCCAAATAGGAAAAGGAGTACGTCAAGGCTGTATATTGTCACCCTGTTTATTTAACTTATATGCAGAGTACATCATGAGAAACGCTGGACTGGAAGAAACACAAGCTGGAATCAAGATTGCCGGGAGAAATATCAATAACCTCAGATATGCAGATGACACCACCCTTATGGCAGAAAGTGAAGAGGAACTAAAAAGCCTCTTGATGAAAGTGCAAGTGGAGAGTGAAAAAGTTGGCTTAAAGCTCAACAAAGGTTCAGGATGGGGAACACAGGTATACCCGTGGCAGATTCATGTTCAGATCAGATCAGATCAGATCAGTCGCTCAGTCGTGTCCGACTCTTTGCAAACCCATGAATCGCAGCACGCCAGGCCTCCCTGCCCATCACCAACTCCCGGACTTCACTCAGACTCACGTCCATTGAGTCAGTGATGCCATCCAGCCATCTCGTCCTCTGTCGTCCCCTTCTCCTCCAGCCCCCAATCCCTCCCAGCATCAGAGTCTTTTCCAGTGAGTCAACTCTTCGCATCAGGTGGCCAAAGTACTGGAGTTTCAGCTTTAGCATCATTCCTTCCAAAGAAATCCCAGGGCTGATCTCCTTCAGAATGGACTGGTTGGATCTCCTTGCAGTCCAAGGGACTCTCGAGAGTCTTCTCCAACACCACAGTTCAAAAGCATAAATTCTTTGGTGCTCAGCCTTCTTCACAGTCCAACTCTCACATCCATACATGACCACAGAAAAAACCATAGCCTTGACTAGACGGACCTTTGTTGGCAAAGTAATGTCTCTGCTTTTGAATATGCTATCTAGGTTGGTCATAACTTTCCTTCCAAGGAGTACCCTTCCATAAAATTTCATGTTAAGTCAGCTTGAAAACTCCTATTATGCACGATATGTTTTGATGGGAGTTTTAATTAAACATATAAAACTAATTTAAGTGTCAGCAATATTTTTTCCAATATGCATGTAGACATACTTTTCATCTGATAATAAAACCGACACAAAAGGTAAAGAAAGAATTATTGCATGGAAGTAATAATTGCCTAAGAAAACATTGCAATTCATGGTGAATACCTGTTTTTGTATGACTGACATTGCATTAATAATTATTATAGTTTTACTTGTCACTGAAACAAAGAAAACAATATTAGCTTTATTGTACAAAGATAGATTCACCAAATATATTGTCTTATGAGTCTATTATTTATTTTTAAAATTATTCACTATCATCTGCATTTTAATTAGCACATCTTAATATTCCCTGGTGGCTCAGATGGTAAAGAATCTGTCTGCAATGCAGGAGACCTGGGTTCGATCCCTGAGTTGGGAAGATCCCCTGGAGGAGGGCTTGGCAACCCACTCCAGTAGTCTTGCCTGGAGAATTCCATGGACAGAGGAGTCTGGCGGGCTATAATCCATGGGATCGCAAAGAGTCAGACACAACTGAGCGACTGAGCACACTGCATAATATCTGCAGGGCACTAAATATTCTGGAATACCAGTTATTGAAAGACATGGCTGTTATCCTCAAACATCCGTAAAAAGATGCAAATCTATGACTCATTGTTATACCTAAATTTAACAAAGTCCCAATTCAATCTTTTACATGGCTAGTAAAAAAGTAATTAGGATAACCTCTATCCATACGGATAAAACTTTATAGCTCTTCCATGACTGACATACAATCTGTACCAATTATTCATTTAAAATGAGCTCTCAGGCGATATTCTTCCTCCTTGTCTTGCTTTTAAACTATACATTCTTATAGGTCAGGAGGTCTTCCTAGTCTCAGTTGTATGGGTAATTTATAACAAGTGTTTTAGCCATTTTTTCCTTCTGGATATATCTTCCTAAGGTTAAAAATAGTCATTTGAATCAAAAGATTAACTTAGTGACTATGATTTCAGTATTTCCACTTAGCATATTAAAATATTTCTTAAATGTTTTATGCTATATTTTATAGGTAAAGTAAAATTGCATTATTTGTTTTTTACCAAGAACATAACGGAAGCTTAATGGCAAACACTATTGTAGGTTTTTTTAATATTTTTAAAATTTATTTTTGATTGGAGGATAATTGCTTTGCAATGTTCTGTTGGTTTTTGCCATACAACAACATGAATCAGCCATAAGGATACATATGTCCTCTCCCTCTTTAGCCTCTCTCCCGACTCCCAGCCCAGGCTGTCACAGAGCATGGGCTGAGATCCCTGTGCTACACAACTTCCCACTGGCTGTCTGTTTACACACGGTAATACATATGTTACAGGGCTACTCTCTCAGTTGGTCCTACCCTCTCCTTCCCCTGCTGTATTTTTATACTTCTCCTCTAACTTTGGTCAAATTCTTCAAAGAATAATGAAATCCTTTTTTGTCTTAATTCTCCTTAATATCTGTCTAGGGAAGAAAGACTATTTCAGCATTGCCAATTCAGTTTTTTGCCTCAATTTCACCTCAACAGTTTCAGGATTTCCCATCTGCCAATGCAAACATTTTTTAAAGTGGTTTATTTCTTATACCACTTCTTATGTCTCATGGCATTTCACAATGTCAATGAATGTGAAAAGCTTTTTGATAACTGATTAAATTGGGGAAAAAAAAAAAGATTCTTGGTAGAAATTGAAAATTGATACCATCTTATCACTGTCTACCAGAATATTAAAATGAGAAGTACAAGTTAAGAATGACCAATTTTGGATAATTCAATAAATCGAGGATGCAATTTAAGGAAACCTTTATCTAGTCATTAAAAAAGGTAATGATGTGGAAAAGCTGGAGGAACTCGTGTGTGTCTGTTTGTGTGTGTGAAGTATGCATTTTATTTTATAGTTTTCCCACTTATTGTACTTCTTATATTATTAATGTGTAAAAATAAGCACATCCTGTGTCTACATATTTTCATTCACAGATCAAGACTATATACTATTTCTGATTACCTTTTAGTCATCAAGAGGGAGGGGATATGTGGCTCAGCTGGTAAAGAATCTGCCTGCAGTGCAGGAGATCTGGGTTCAATCCTTGGGTTGGGAAGATCCCCTGGAGAAGGGAAAGGCTACCCACTCCAGTATTCTGGCCTAGAGAATTCCATGAACTGTATAGCCCATGGGGTCGCAAAGAATCAGACACAACTGAGCGACTTTCACTTTAGTCATCTGAAGATCATGTATTTGCCTCTCCTCCAAAAATTATTCTGTAATATGGTGAAAGCCCAGATATGTATATCATTGTAATTGTGAACAGAACCTACACTGTGGAAGTTTTCCTTATCATCCTTCTAATCCATACAAATGAAAAAAAAAAACAGTCAATAGTTGTGGCATGTCTTTCCACAGGTATTCTAGCCCAAATCTCTTATTAGTCACCTTTAACCTGCATTATGCATATATGCTTAGTCCCTCAGTTGTGTCTCACTCTTTGTGACCCTTTGGACTGTTTGAGACCCTTTGGACTGTAACCCACCAAGCTCCTCTGTCCCTGAGATTTCCCAGGCAAAAATGCTGGAGTGGGTTGCTATTTCCTCCTCCAGAGGATCTTCCCAACCCAGGGATTGAACCTGCATTCCCTGTGTCTCCTGCATTACAGGCATAATCTTTACCCGCCGAGCCATCAGGGAAGCCCTTAATCTTCACTGGTGCTCCATATTTGTGAATTAAACAGCCAATATTTGTTTTATGTTTTGACCTGTGTCCAAAAATTTAAAATATTGGAAGGCATTTTAATCATCTGCTAAGAAACAAAAAGTCAAGTATAATTACTACTAATAATAATTACCTAATAATATTTTTAAAGAAAGATAAATCAAAATACATGCATATATTTATTAAATTTGGACAGGAAAAAACTCAACAGTTTCTTACTGAAGTCATGAACGTCTTAAGAGATACAATTGAAGATTATTGACATAATTCAGCAACAATTTCTATTTTATTCAATAAGCAGATACAGTGCTATTGAAACACTAAATTTAACTATTGTTTGGTTGGGCAAGGACTCAATTGATCACAGCGCCCTCATATCTTACTATAAGCAATTGCTTGTTACCTGCCTGACCCCTGAAGGCACTTGACTGCAACGACCGCAAATATAAACCAATGCACTGATCCTCCATTCAGAGTCTACTAGAGCTCACTTCTGCTAAATATGTATTTCTGCATAGGCTTTGTTCTATTGCCCGTGTAACTTTTAAGAAATCAGAAAATCATTTAGTTTCGATTATGTGGATGATTAAAAAAATAACTTCAGTGACCTCTGCTTAACAATTTTTTCCTTTTTCACTACACCCTCATCATCCACACTAACACACTGTATACTCTCTAGTAATAGCGAGCTTAGACTTCTATATTATACTGCTCTGCATATAACGCTATGCCTTTATAAACTATTGTCACCACCGTCTCCAATGTATTCACTTGGTAAATGCCTCTTACATATCAAGACTCTTCTTAAAAGTTCCTTGATTCTCACAGGCAGACTGAGTGGATCCTTCCTCTAAACACCATTAATATGTACGTGAATTTTGAGGTATCTAGTTACTTGATTGCATGGGTATCCATTTACTAAACTACGAGCTTCATCAAAGCAGGAACATCCCATGTGCTTTGGGAAATCTTGGGACATAGTAAGCATTCAAGAAATAATTTTCAAAAGAAGAAATAAATTGTTACATAAATATCCTCAATTTTCCAAGTCACTTAGAGAATGTATTGTAAATGTATTAGTATTAGTAAATGCACTGTTATCTAAGAAAATTGGATTCTGAAGCCGTACTGTCTGGGTTCTAAATCTGGCACGGCTACAACTAACCGTGTAAATATGGGTGAGCTACTCAGACTCTCTGACCTCAGTTTTTTCATATATAAAATAAGTATTAAAGAGTACCTTCCTCAAAGAGTCATGACGAGGACTGAGTAAATAAATTTTAAAAATTTAGAACGGTCTCTAGCGCATAGAGGTGTTCAATAAAAGTTAGCTATTTTTATTACTGAAGAAATAATGCCTTTTTATGGACACCATAAACAAATCATTCCTAAAGTTAAACAAATGAAAACGCATAATTCTCACAGTTCTTTGATTTTTAGCAGAAGTTTTTAAAAATTTGGAAAGGCTTACTGGCCAAGTATATCTTTGTATATACACATGAAACACTGCAAAAAAATTACATGATCACATTATTCTAATAAAAGATTTTATAGTTATGGTTAATATAGTTATATTATGTTTAATATAATATGTTTAACTATATTTATAACTATATAGTTATGTTTAATATATCAATATTTTATACATTCACTTTTAATAAATTATGTCCACCTGAATACCAATGTTTCATTCACTAAATTTGTCTTCATTTGGTTTCAAGAAAAAAATGTAGATTATACAATAAAACCTCAGCTATGTAAAACATTCCCTTCAAAATCCTACAGTAAAATTAGGTGTTAAAATCAATCTTTATGCATTTGCAGTTCTTAACACCCAAAATATCTAGTTCCATTCTTACAGTGGATTATATACCTTCAGTGCCTCAGATGGTAGAGAATCTACCCATGATGCAAGAGACCCCGGTTCTATCCCTGGTTCAGGAAAATCTCCTGCAGAAGAGAATGTCAACCCACTCCAATATCTTGGCTGGAGAATCCCATGGACTCAGAAGCCTAGCAGGCTACATGAGTTTGCAGTGAGTTGGACAGAACTGAGAGACTAACACTTTTACTTTCATACACCCTGCCTGATGCTCCTTGCTGCTGCTGCTGCTGCTGCTAAGTCGCTTCAGTCGTGTCTGACTCTGCGTGACCCCATAGACGGCAGCCCACCAGGCTCCCCCGTCCCTGGGATTCTCCAGGCAAGAACACTGGAGTGGGTTGCCATTTCCTTCTCCAATGCATGAAAGGGAAAAGTGAAAGTGAAGTCGTGCAGTCGTGTCCGACCCTCAGCGACCCCATGCTCCTTACTGAGGAATAAAAATTATATGTAAGTGTGTGTGCCAGTGTGCATGTCTGTGTAATACATGTTATTCTGAACACATCACTGCACTGATGCAAAAATACAAAAGAGGAAGCAAGAGCTCTGGAATGTGAGGAAATACCAAAGGTGATTTTTACCTGGACATTTTTTGCCTGAAGCCAAAAGGCTTTGAGCTTCCATGTGATTACTGCACAGAAGTACAAAACTGGTAAAGCCTGAGGTTCTCACAATGCAGCGAAACTCGTAAGAAAGCTTTGCACAGAAGATTAAGCACAGGGGAAATAAACCCTTCTGTTTGGAAAGATCCACGACTGTCTAGATGCTGGATGTGGGTGAAGAGAAATGTTAACATTTCTCCTGAGCATCTCTAGCCACAGATGAGTTTCAAACCAGGTTTGGAGTTGGAATTCACACTATCCCAAGATCCTCATGTGGATAAGGTCAAGGTGTCCTGGGTGGTGGCCCTGCCAGATGACTATAAAGTCTCTCTGGAAGAGCTCAGTTTCAAACCAGACCTCAAAGAGTCCCTACAGGTAAAAATTCCAAAAGAAGTGAATAGCTCACAGTCAAAATTCACAACCTGTGCCAAAACAAGAACCAGCAGATTGTAATACATAGATGGATAGATGAGAGAAGGAAAGAGGGAGGGGGAGAAGGAGAGAGAAAGTAGATTAGACAGATAGATATACAGAAAAATAAATAATACTCAAATCAAAACAGACAATGGATTCTGGAATTATAATATACCTATTTAATATATTAAAGAAATTAAAATCCTAATAAAAATATTTGATAATATGACCAAGAATCAAGCAGATCTGAAAAAAAAATAGTATTTAGAGAAATGAAAAATATAATAATGGAATCAAAAACATATTAGCAAGATCAACTAAATGCATTAGTTTAAGAGAAAATTAGTGAACCACAATAAACATCTGAGATAGTGTTCAGAATATAATGCAGAAGGTTAAAGAGAAGGAAAATATGAAAAAGAGAAAATGTGACATGGAGACAGTAGAAGCAAGTCTAATGTAAAATTGTAGGTCAAAAAAGTAGCCAATAAAGAAAAAAGGGAGCAAAAAGATACAGCTGAATACATTTCCAAGACAATGGTTAAAGATTCAATGCTCATATCCATGAAGCTCAATGAATCCTAAGCAGAAAAATAAAAAGAAATACAATAAAATAAAAATTACCCAAATGAATGGGAAGATCATAACATCAGTGAGAATAAAAAGACAATCTTCAAAAGAATGACTATTAAAATATTTGCTGGCTTTTGAACAACAGTAGGAGTCAGAAAAGAATGTATCCCTTGGTTTACTGAGAGTAAATAATGGTTAACACAGTTCTAAAATTTCTAGTATCACTGATTTCAAGTCATATTCAAACAAGTAATAAACGAGAGTTTCAGATATGCAGATGATACCACTCTAATGGCAGAAAGCAAAGAGGAACTAAAAAGCCTCTTAATGAGGGTGAAGGAGGACAGTGAAAGAGTTGGCTTAAGATTAAATATTAAAAAAAAACTAAGATCATGGCATCCAGCCCCATTAATTGCATGGCAAATTAGAAGGGGAAAAGGTGGAAGTAGTGACAGATTTCCTCTTCTTGGGCTCCAAAATCACTGAGGATGGTGACTGCAGCCATGAAACCAGAAGACGACTGCTCCTTGGCAGGAAAGCTATGACAAACCTAGACAGTGTGGTGAAAAGCAGAGACATTACTCTGCCGACAAAGGTCGGTATAGTCAAGGCTGTGGTGTTCTCAGTGGTCACATCCGGTTGTGAGAGCCGGACCGTAAAGAAGACAGAACGCCAAAGAATTGATGCCTTCGAACTATGGTGCTGGAGAAGACTCCTGAAGGTCCCTTGGAAAGCAAGGAGATCAAACCAGGCAATCTTAAGGGAAACCAACCCTGAATACTGGTTGCAAGGACTGATGATGGAGCTGAGGCTCCAGTATTTTGGTCATCTGATGCCAACAGATGACTCATTGGAAAAGTCCCTGATGCTGGGCAAGATTCAGGACAGCAGAACAGAGCATCAGAGGATGAGATAGCTGGACAGCATTACCAATGCATGGACATGAACTTGGGTAAACACTGGGAGATGGTGAGGGACAGGGAGGCCTGGGGTGCTCCAGTCCATTGGGTTGCAAAGAGTTGGATACAACTCGGTGACTGAACAACTACAGTAGTACCGAAAGACCCTCACTGAAAGAAACTTTTATCTAAATCCTTCAAGACAAAGGAAAATTATCCCAGATGTGAGATTTGAGATGTAAAAAAGAACAGTAAACACAATAAATATTTGGGTAAATTTAAACAGTGATTGTCTACATTAGTTGCAAAAATTGTTCATTGTATGTTGGTGTGGAGTAGAACGTAAACAGGCTAGAATTAAAATATCAAGCCAATAATAAACTAGAGTGTTCAAGGTAAAGAATTCTAAAGTATTCGATTAGTTGTAAAGAAAGTTATGATATGGCATAAAAATTTAGAGGCCTCAAGCAAACTATGCTTGTTATATGTACTAAGATAGGCACTAGAAAAACAGCGTAGACCATACAACTTGTAAAAATTAAAGGAGAAATATATAATAAGAAGAATAAATTTGAAAACTCAATTTATCCCGAAAAACTGGGGCAAGGGTGGGGCAAAGGGAGAGCGGGAAAGCCATCTACAACCAACATGCATGAATTACAATATGTTACGTTGAGGCAAAATCTAAAGAAATACTCTATGATTTCATTTAGCATTCACAAAAAGTTAAGACTAAACCATATTATTTAGAGATACATTTAAAGGAACTGTGATTTGGAATAATAGATACTTTGAGGGAGATATACTAGCATGTCATGGGACAGGGGGTCATGAAGGGTTTCTAGCATACAAATATGCCTCAGTGATGTGACAACGATGTTTACCATTTTTCCGGAAGTATGCATGCAATTTTACATAACCTAATTAGAATGATGTAGTTCTTTTTATTGGAGCATAATTGCTTTACAATGTTATGTTATTCTGCTATACAACAAAGTGAATCAGCTACATGTATACATATATCCCCTCACTCTTGGACCTCCCTCCCACCCCACCCCCATCTCACCCCTCTAGGTCATCACCGAGCACCAAGCTGGGCTGTGTACTGAACCAAGAAGCTGCCCACTGGCTGGCTATTTTACATGTGGTAGTATATATATGTTAGCGTCCCTGGTAGCTCAGCTGGTAAAGAATCCACCTACAATGCCAGAGACCCCGCTTTGATTCCTGAGATGAGAAGGTCCCTGGCAAAGGGATAGGCTACCCACTGCAGTATTCTTGGGCTTCCCTAGTGGCTCAGATGGTAAAGAATCCACCTGCAATGAGGGAGACCTGGGTTCAATCTCTGGGTCGGGAAGATGCCCTGGAGGAGGACATGGCCACCCACCCCAGTATTCTTGCCTGGAGAATCCCATGGACAGAGGAGCCTGGCGGGCTATAGTCCATGGGGTCACAGAGAGTTGGACACGACCGAGTGACTAAACACAGCGCAGTGTATATATGTCAATCCTAATCTCCCAGTTTATCCCACCCTCCCCTTCCCACACTATGTCTGCATGTCTGTTCTCTACATCTGCACCTCTATTCAGGATTCTTTACAAAGGCACTTACTTTCATTCCATTGAGTAGTTTCATGAGGAAAATGACAGAACAGGGCACCCTGAGGTAGATGACTCCCTGGGGTCCAGGCTGATATTTAATTATTTGGCAAAACACACAACTACTGCACTTGTTGTATCAGGAGAAATAATTGTGGAAGATTTTAGACAGGAGCATCTGAAAGACTGGCGTCTTAAATAGGTCACATTCTTTAGATAAAACTGACTGCTGCAGACCAAGCAGCTGAGATCCGGGAAGCCTTCGCTGAGGTCTCCTGCCCAAGTGTCATCACGCCCATCCTCCCAGTTGTCCATTTCCAGACTCCCAGCCTGAGGCTCCCATGGACGTTCAGGGGCTCTCATATTACGCAGCTTTTACACCTTAGCAAACGTCAGGCGTTAGGACTCTTCCTCTCTGGCATTTGTGGCGTGTGGAAGGTAAGTGACAATAAATCAAACTGACTAAATTTCCTAATCCCATCTGGAGCTACTGCTGCACAGATAGATGCAATCATGTTTTAAAAGAGACATCTGACTGGCAATGGTGTGCCCTGAGTCATGAAATGTGCGAGCTGGTCACCCAAATAAGTAAGAGAGGATAACTCACTTAGAGCCTTTATAATTCTGAGCTATTTTCATTTGATGTCATTTCATAAATCATACGGTACTGGTGCTACAAAGCTAAATACACGGTATATAAATAGATAATAGAAAAGTCTTTGGTTTTCTATAATAGTTACAACACGGCAACTGCTATGTGAGATTTCTTTCACATTTTAACCATTTTGAAAAACTAAAACATGCTTCTTTCAATTTTTCTGTCTTTACAGTCTCTATTGTCAAGAAGTACCTTTCAAGTTCCAACACACTTTTTCACTGATACGCCATGCTGTGCGCTAAGTATAAAGAGAGCTTCAGAACCGTCACCAAACAGTTGGGAGTTCAAAGTTCAGGGCAATTAACATTAGATTCAGTCCTGTCTTCCAACTCCCTCTTCCCAGAAAATCTCCCTTCTTCGTCTTGTCTGCACAAGCCTCTGGCTCAAATGTTACCATAACGACTATCAATGCACAGATTGGATTAGGGCTGGTTATATAAATCGAGGGATTTGTATTTTGTGGTGCCTATGATGAAGCCATGTTCTCTCATGCACTCTTTCAACAGCGGATTTAGAGGCAATGGAACAAGAAAACAAAGAACAACTAAGCACAGCAACAATCCTTTCCCCCCACACACAAAGCTAGTCTCAAATCCAAACGTCAGGGGTAAGAAGGACAAAGGAAAATAAACTCACAGTCACTCAAGAGAAGAAAGTCAGTGCCAGCATGATTTCCCAAAGATGGAGCCCCAACCAATTAATGCAGGTTTCCTTCAAAAGATAATTTGTGTTTATGTTGGCAAGGCTTTATATCTAACCCTGACGAGTTCATATTCTACATCTACTGACTGATGACAGAAAACGAGAGGGCTCGTTAAGACTGCAGGTGATCCTAACTTGAGAGGGTGCTTAGCAAGGAAGCGGACGGGAGAAGGATTAATAGGTTAAACATCGCCGAGCAGCAGAAGAGAAGCAGAGCACCATTATAGAATGACAAGGTTAAGAAGCTTCAAGTCACTGGGTTAAGTGCTTTTTACATAGTTTACCATTTCTTCTTGCAATAAGACTTCAAGGTAGGTAACATTTACAGAAGACAATGTAAAATCCCAAAGAAATAAGAGTATAAAGAAAGCTGAGGGCTGAAGAATTGATGCTGTTTAATTGTGGTGTTGGACAAGACTCTTGAGAGTCCCTTGGACTGCAAGGAGATGCAACCAGTCCATCCTAAAGGAAATCAGTCCTGAATATTCACTGAAGGACTGATGCTGAAGCTGAAGCTCCGATACTTTGGCCATCTGATGCGAAGAACTGACTCATTGGAAAAGACCCTGATGCTGGGAAAGACTGAATGGGACAACAGAGGATGAGATGGTTGGATGGCATCACCGACTCAATGGACATAGAGGTTTGAGTAAGCTCTGAGAGTTGGTGATGGACAGGGAAGCCTGGCATGCTGCAGTCCATGGGGTCGCAAAGAGTCGGATACAATTGAGCAACTGAACTGAACTGAACTGACAGTAAAAAACAGGCTTCCCAGATGGTGCTACTGATAAAGAAACTGCCTGCCAATGCAGGAGCCTAAAGAGGTGCAGGTCGATTCCCTGAGTAGGGAAGATCCCCTGAAGGAGGGCATGGCAACGCACTCCAGTATTTTTGCCTGGAGAATCCCCTGGACAGAGGAGCCTGGCAGGCTCTAATCCACAGGGTCACAAAGAGTCAAACATAACTGAAGCGACAGCACAGCACAGCATAGTAAAAAGGAAGAAAAAGGAGAAAATGTTGTCATTAGGGAGCATAAACAAAAAATAAACACCTACCGTATAGCACTATGTAGTTAAAGAAAGTGGAGTTTGGCTTCAAAGTTTAGAAAAAAATGCTCTAATGGTCTGATTTCAGATCACCAAGAACAGTGGTTGAATATTTCTTCCTCATACTTTTTGAGGGTAGAGACAGTGCAGTATCTAGGAAATGCCAGTTGGATATATCTACAGCTGCTAGGTATAGCAGCAAAGTCAAATACAGAGGATTTAGAGCAGTGATCAGCAAGCTATGACCCATGGACCAAAGTTGACATCCCTGCCCATATTTTTGTACAGTCCACAAGTGAATAATGGCTTATACATTCTTAAGTGGCTGAAAAATACGAGAACAAAAATGTTATTTTATCACCTGTGAGCATTACAACTTTTGCAATCTAAAATCTTTACCATCCAGCCCTTTACAGAGCAAGTTTTCTGACCTTGCTCTGAGTCACTGGGTCTTGAATTCAAATCCTGATTAATGTCTAGCTAAACACAATTTCTTTCAACCTCATATCTTCATCAGTAAATAATATCCATCTTGAAGGTTTATTGTGAGACAAAATGATAAACTCAGTGGCTCAGTTATATCCAATCTTTTTGCAATTCTCCCCACCCACCCACCGCCCCATGGACAGTAGGCCACCAAGCTCCTATGTCCATGGTATTCTCCAGGCGAGAATACTGGACTTGGTTGCCATTTCCTCCTCCAGGGGATCATCCTGACCCCGGGACTGACCCCAAGTCTGTTGTGTCTCCAGCAGTGGCAGGCGGATTCTTTACCACTAAGCCACCTGGGAAGCATTCTACCTCAACGCTTCTTGGCAAACCAGAAAAATAAAGCTTTCCATTTATTTTTTGGTTTCTCTGTTTCTTATAGCAAAATCCAATCTTAACTAATATATTCACCCTCAAAGAACTATTTGATCCATATCCTTATTTGGGTCCAGGCGTCCAAACATCAAGACTACAGTTCAGTCATTTTAATCAGTTTCCTGTCATTTTGCCTGAGTAATATTATGTAACTTACTAGCACCAAGCACCAAAAGTGAAAGAAAAAGATAAAGAAACAGGAGAAAGGAATTGAGATGCTGCACTCGGAATGAGACTCCCTGCCACTGACTACTGACAGTGGTGATCTTAATTGACAGGATCTCTGATTTGGGAGCTTGAACTCTGTACTACAAACCAACAGTATAATTAAGTTATCACTTCAAGACATTTTCAATGGAAACTTCAAACTTCATAGACCTTTGGCTTACCCACTCCTCTGGAAACTTCTCTCTCTTAGAAAGCTTAGATTAAATGGCAGGGAGGCTTTATTGACGGAAAGTCCATTTAAGTCATAACTCAGGAAGTTCACTGATTCAAGTTATATTTGGCCAAACTTTGTCATTAATCTGATCCTATGAACTTTACTTAAAAGATTTACATTTGAAGTCAATAGAAGTCAGTGGGAGACTTATTTATGTTTTCTCACAGGTTCAGTAATGAATATATACAATTTTACCAATCTCTTAGTTTATCAATTTATTGTCTGAATAAATCTGCCATCTACCAAAACTCAAGATGTGAATGGAACAGAAATAAAATAGTGTTGCCAAAAAACTGTAGTTCTAATTTTCAACTAATAGAATCTTTTAACCTTAATTGAAAGTGGGGGAGAAAGTTACCAGCACAACTTTGCTGCCCACCTTTAATAAGAAGGAAACCATGTGTATATCTGGACATCATTCACTATATTAATGAAGATTATATTTTCAGATATACTTCAAGGAGAAAAAAGGAAGTAGCCACACATTTTTAGTTAAAGCAAAAACAAAGTAACAGACTATATCCTCTCACCTTTACATTGGTATTACCTTGGTTTTTCCTACCAAGAAGGCTTGATGCTTTGAGATCCAAACCAAGGTTTTTTTTCTTGGTTATGAAATTCCCTGTGACATTTATTTTAAAAAAATCAATCTGGCTTTTCAAGTACTGGAAACAGGGTCTTGAGAAATGAGGAAACCATAACAAGGCTTCAACCAACAACATTACTTTGATTTTTTTTTTTTTTTTTTTTTTGCCCAAAAGCCTTCTGAGAAGCTTTATCTGAAAATGGATCTAGTAATATATCAAAGGCAAAGACCACCTAAGAGGCTTTTTATTAACTGCAAGATTATCTTCTTCTACAGATTTAATTTTAGTCCCCTGAGACTCTGAATATAATCAAGTCATAGAGTCAATACTGAGCATGTGATTTTTTTAAAAATATTTAATAAACTTAATAAAAAAAAGAAAAAAATTTTAAAACAAAAAAAAAAAAAATACTGAGCAAAATTTAATTTGGTCTTGTCCTAATCAGACCCGAAAAATGAAACAGGAATGACAAAATTCCTATTTAAAAGGCTGAGAGGTATGAAGTGGAAATGTGGCCTCAGTAGAGGCAGAATGAGCAGCTAAAGATCTGTGCAACATCTTTAAAGTATATCTGAAAAGTAAATTTTCAAATATATATATATGTACATATATATTTATATGCACACTTATATATGGGTCTTGATTTGGTTTTCTCCCAATAACACTTCCTTAAGTCCAGTAAAATGTAAGAAATAGTTTGCTGATGGCTTTGAAATACTACTATGATTGGCAGCTGCATATAAAGCTCTAATGAACCCAAGTCGACAGTTGAAGACTATCTCATGAAATAATCAAGTATTTATTTATGTTAGGGAAACACAGAAGCAAGGTTCAACCGAACTTCCTACTCAAACTAGATGTGTAATCTCAGGCAAAACACTTGAGATTCTCTGAAGCTTAATTTTTATCATTAGGACCACAAGGCACAATGACCACAAAAGGACTCAGTCACCTACAAAGCACCTTTTAGATTTTCAGTTATTATTTTCCATTTGATCAGTGGAAGCCAAACTCCCATTATCTCCCAGAGAATTTTTTTTAATAACTACATAATTCACAGCCCTCTCTGAGAGATCCTGACGTATTCAGGAGTCTGAATATTTTAAAGTCCTTCTGGTCACTCTGCCATTCTGTTATGTAGTCAAGTTTGCAATCCACTGTAACTACATTACAAGTTAATTGAGGGCAGGGGCAAGTGTGACAGTCAGATGCCCTGTGCCTAACACAAGTGTCTGCCCCAGAGTAGGTACTTTACAACGTGTGTGCTCAGTCGCTCAGTCGTACCCAACCCTTTGTGACCCCACTGACCGTAGCCAGCCAGGCTCCTCTGTCTGTCCATGGAATTATCCTGGCATTAATGCTGGCGTGGGTTGCCATTTCCTGCTCCAGGGCATCTTCCCAACTCAGGGATAGAACCCGTATCTCCTGCGTCTTCTGTATTGGCAGGCAGATCTTTACCATTGAGCCACCTGGGAAGCCCAGGTACTTTATAAGTGAGTGCTAAATGAAAATATATAAATGACTGAACAGATCGTGAAAACACCTAGTCACTATTATGACTCCCTCAAAATTTATACGTTGAATCCCTAACCTTCAGTATTTCAGAATGTGACTACTTGGAGACAGGGGCTTTAAAGAGGTAATTACCTTAAAATGGAATTGAGCAGGCTCTAATCCAACATGACCATTGTCCTTAGAAGAAGACAAAAGCTGGACATACAGAAAGATACAACAGATGTGCCAGCACACGGGAGGCATGGGAGGACACTGAAAGAAAGTGGCTTGTCTGCAAGCCAAGAGAAGCCTCAGGAGAAACCAGACCTGCTGACAACTTGACCTTGGACTTTCATCCTAAAGAATGGTGAGAAAATAAAGTTCTGCTTTTTTAAGTCACCCAGTCTGTAATATTTTGTTATGAGAACCCTGGGGTTTGAACACTGGTCTAGGAGTTATGTAATTATAACTCAAACCCTTTGCCTACTCTACTGTGGCATGGAATGTGCTCTATTAACAAATCCAGAATTATAACCACCTCCGAAAGATTGATCCAATCTGTAAAAAGACTAAAGTTATCTATTCAGAAGCGGCATGCTTTTCAGGATAACATCTGTGTCAAATGCACATTGGTATCTTCTCTCTTCAGATCGTCATTTGCTAAATTATAAGATAAATGCAACCGACTCCAATATTCTTGCCTGAAAATCCCATAGAGAGAGGAGCCTGGTGGGCTACAGTCCATGGGGTAGCAAAGAGTCAGACACGACCTAGCAACTAAATTACCCAGATAAACATACTCAAGGCTTCATTAAGATCTTAAAAAATACATGCATTTAACATCTCAGTTAAATGCATTATCATAGTTTCACAAAAGATATGTATGGTAGGAGATAATAACCACAAGAAACAGAGAAACAGTTTTAAGACATGTAACAAATTTTTCAAGTTCATTATTGATTTGAAAAGTTTCCATCTTCCATGAAAAGCAAATGATAGGTTGTGTAAGGTTCAGTTCAGTTCAGTCATTCAGTTGTGTCTGACTCCTTGCAACCCCATGGACTTCGGCACACCAGACTTCCCTGTCCATCACCAACTCCTAGAGCTTGCTCAAACTCATGTCCATCGAGTCGGTGATGCCATCCAACCATCTCATCCTCTGTTGTCCCCTTGTTCTTCTGCCTTTGATCTTTCTCAGCATCAGGATCTTTTCCAATGAGTCAGTTCTTTGCATCAGGTGGCCAAAGTATTGGAGTTTCAGCTTCAGCATCAAATATTCAGGACTGATTTCCTTTAGGAGGGACTGGTTGGATCTTTGTTGTCCAAGGGACTCTCAAGAGTCTTGTCCAAAACCACAGTTCAAAAACGTCAATTCTTCTGCACTCAACTTTCTTTATAGACCAACTCTCACATCCATACATGACCACTGGAAAAACCATAGCCTTGATTAGATGGACCTTTGTTGGCAAAGTAATATCTCTGCTTTTCAATATGCCATCAAGGTTGGTCATAACTTTCCCTCCAAGGAGCAAGTGTCTTTAAATTTCATGGCTGCAATCACCATCTGCAGTGATTTTGAAGCCCAAAAAAATAAAGTCTCTCACTGTTTCCATTGTTTCCCCATCTATTTGCCATGAAGTGATGGGACCAGATGCCATGATCTTAGTTTTTTGACTGTTGAGTTTTAAGTCAACTTTTTCACTTAATTGGTGTATGGTCAGATGTGTCCAACTCTCTGCAGTCCCATGGGCTGTAGCCAGGCAGGCTCCTCTCTCCATGGAAATTCTCCAGGCAAGAATTTTGGAGTGGGTTGTCATTTTCTACTCCAGGGGATCTTCTCAACCCAGGAGTGGAATCCATGTCTCCTGCCTTAATAGGTGGATTCTTCATCACTGCACAATCGGGGAAGCCCAAATACTAATCTTTGAATATCAACCAGCCTGTACCATTAAAGGTTGTAGGCACTCGATAGCTTTAAATATAAACTCAAGATTGCCTTTGCTTTCAAAACAAGCATGATAGCAACAATAATAAATATTATTCAGAACTTTATATTTTCAAAGTTAAATCAAAGTAGTAATCTAAGCTATTGTTTTGAACATCTATGGACTCACCCTACAAACATACCTTTAAAATGTAAATGACAGCTACTCAAGTTTAATTTAATCATTTAATTTAAATTGATATCAACTAATTTTACCCAAAGCCATATGGAAAGCTACTTTCAAGTGGTAGTTCAAAAACAAAGAGTTCCAAGAAACAAAAATAATCCATCAAATGGAGTACAGTGATATCTTCTAAATGCAAACTTCATTTTTATCTAATATCAGGGTCTTTTACAGAATAAAGTTCTGCAAAATTTGAACATGAAGTTAAGACATCCTGATTTCTGCTTGGCAGAGAACTTTATTGCCATTTCTCCTCCAGCAATGTGAAGAAAGAAAAGTGATTACTTTAAACACCTTGGTAAAATTTATAGTTCTGGCAAATTTTACAATCTAGAGCTGTCACATACACTCATGCAGGTTGGCCGCTACCCAGTTCTAGAGACTTGAATGTGAATTGCAACCCTCTGGAGTCACGTAATGCTTTCTTTCTTTCTTTTTTTTTTTTTTTGGAGTCACGTAATGCTTTCTAACTGGGAAATACATCTTAACTCTAATTTTTTTTACTAAGAAAAGAAACAGCCTTATTCCCCTACCCATGGTAGATTACTATGACTTAAAGTGTAGGGTAGAGAAGTGAAAGTCACTCAGTCGTGCCCAACTCTTTGTGACCCATGGACTATACAGTCCATGCAATTCTTTACCAGCTGAGCCACGAGGGAAGCCCAAAGGCTCAGGGTGGAAAAGGCAGTGGCAATTGAGAAGCAATACTTGGGGAGAGATATGAAAACATGCTGAAGAAGGGAAGTGATACCATTAATAGAACTGAAATCTTACAGTAACTAAATTCCTTCAAAGTCGTGAATTCTGTGCTTATAAAATCCCAACCCATGTACCATCCAACATTCATCAGCCAATAATGACGGGATCCATGAAGAGCAGAGAGCTCTGTGAGGTTCTATTAGGGATTACAGAAAATAAAGACATTCCAGTCATGCTCCCATTCTCTATTATAGACCGAATGCCTGTGCTCCTGCAAAATTCTTATGTTGAAACCTAACCCCCAGTGTGATGGTATTTGGAGATGGGGCCTTCGGGATGTGATTAGACCATGAGGATGGAGCTCTCGTGAATAGAATTAGTGCCCTTATAAAACAGACCTCAGAGAGTTCCCTTGTGCACTTCCCCATGTAAGGACACAGAGAAGATGATGGTTTATGAACTAGGAAGCAGGCCCTCATAAGACATCTCTTTATGCCAGTACCTTGATCTTGGACTTCCTAGGCTCTAAGACTGTGAGAAATGCATCTCTGTAATTTATGAGTCACCAAGTCTATAGTATTTTTGTTATAGCAGCCTGAAAGACTAAGGTAGCCCCACCACAACCACCCACAAGTGAGTCTTTCTGCATAATCAAGTTTTCCAATGAGCCAGTTTACTTCATTACAAAACACAACATCTTGCTTTTAAAAAATTAATGTTGTATGAACATCTTTATAAAATGTATTAAATATAGCTTCTTTGATAGAATACTTGACCTTAGTTTCTTCACTTATGAAAGATTTCGGTTATGTGGACTCCAAGGTCTGCTTTTCAAATTTTCCTAAATGATCAGCATTGTTGGTCTCAACCTACTGATAATTCTTTCCCAAGACAGCCTGAGGCCATCAGGGTTGGCTCAAGTTTATGGGACTCTTTGCCAGCCCACAAATTGGCAGCTGGTGGCAATGTCTTTCGAATTATTAGATTACATCTATACTTTTGTTCTTTCTTCTCTTGCTGTCACACTGTCAGAAGCTACACTTTGCTCTGCTGAACACCGTTAAGTCCTTTCTCCTGCACTGATTTCCCATCTTAAATCATAAGCACATTTACAATCGGACAACCATGCCTGCTAAAACTCCACAAAAAGAGGCGTGCCCTGTAGTTTAGATTTTGAAGAGAAAGAACAGATTTACTAACATCCGTGTTGCCTACTCATCATCAGAAAACCTCACTTTCTCCATTTCTGTTCACTCCATTTTTCAAAATAGGTAACTTCACCCCCTCTGCTTACTTGCAGATTAGTGGAAGGCAATGTCTCCAGCTCCTTTGCTGCTGCTCAGTCACTTCAGTCACATCCAACTCTGTGCGACGCTGTGGACTGCAGCCTGTCAAGCCCCTCTGTCCATGGGATTCTCTAGGCAAGAGTACTAGAGTGGGTTGCCATGTCCTCCTTCAGAGGATATTCCCAACCCAAGGATTGAACCCAGGTCTCCAGCATTGCAGGCAGAGTCTTTACCTTTCCCACCAGGGGAGCCCCTTCCAGCTCCTTTAGGAGTCCCCATCTCAAGACATTCACACAGAAGGTGTATTTAACTAGAGATTTAAAAGTCTAAGGCCATGACCTACTTCCTCTTTATTTACTGTAATTAAAGGCAGAAGATCTCTCTTGCAATTTGTCTTCACAGAGCAGACCTATTTAACTGGTGTAAATCCTGGAGATTTATGGATCTACAGATCTCTGTGTAGGCAAGCTTGAGTTTCAGTTCAGGGGAAGATGGCATACTCCATTTGCCTGCAAACCTCAGGCTGATCCTGCAGCTTCCCTGAGAAAGCCAGTAAAGAGGGAGTGGGGGATCAGGAGGCGGTGAAGGAAGAAAAGTGAGATGTGCTGTCATCCTGCACTTTTCCATTCATTAATAAAGCTGATATTTTATTTCCTTTTTGTCTGTAACTTCTTGACCAAGAACCCAAAGGGAAAAGGATTGACAGGTCCTCTCCAGGTAAAAGAGATTTTATTGAGAAACCACTGTGGGGAGTAAACAGAGGGTTGCTGAGAGAAACCTATTTTCTCAAGTGGGATTCCTAAGCTGAAAGTCGACCAGATGGCGAAAAAGAACACTTCCCATTTGGAACAAATGCATTTAGTTTCTACACATTAATAATTTGTTTTAGTATCAGCCACTTACAGATGAAAAATTCTGAGCATTAATTATGACACAGCACACACCTATTTCTATAGACTGTTAAACTTCAAAAATATGAAATAGATGCATAGCCTGTATAAGAAATATCTATTGCTGCTTACTCATTCCAACCATTTTGCTCTATTTGTTTTTTTAAAAATCTAGTGACATAATCATGAATATAATTTAGAAAATCACACTACTACATTTGGAGAACTGTAACATCAATGACTCGAAAAATACAGGTTACACTGTATAAAAAGAAAGATGAGCTATTTTCCTGAAACCTAAAAATTTGACATGTTAAGTGTTGATGTTACAACACTTATATTTTTGCCAGACTTCTCCAAACTGTAACCTCATTTCAAAACTGCCATGAGATTTCCTACAAAGATTGTTGCTACTACTGTGAAGCAAATCCCAGAAATCCTTAAACTATGTTGGGGAAAATTATACTTCCCTTGGTTGGAATTTGCAAGAAATATATGCAAGAAAGCAAAAGAATGATACCTGAACTCAGGAATTCTCAGAACTATCATAAGAATTACCTTTTATATATGACTTAAGCTCCTGTTTCATAACTTTTCTTTTCTTTAGTCACTGAGGAGAATACAGGCCCAGTATCTGAACATCATTAGCCTCATGCTTATTTTCTATTGTATTTTTAAAATATATTTTAATGGGAGAAATAGTTTGGACTTAATGCATGTGTCGGCCCTGCTCATGTTCACTCAGCCCAGCACAACACACTACCATCTAAACCAAATTTCTTTCACTTCATTTTGAACGATAAATCAGCATCCAGTGTAGGGACTGCTCTGGTTATGTTATTACACGAATACCCCGGGGTATAAGAGGTCAAATTATATTCTTAGCCCCACACATATTCTAACACATTTTAAACTGTGCCCTCACTTGAAAATTCTAGGTCCTAGAAACTACTCAGATCTTTGATCCTTTGCCAGCAGCCACTGTCACTTAATGCATTTGGGCATAACTATTGATCCTTAACTAGAGTGCATTTCTCTGGACTAAACTGTTGCCAGGTAGAATTTGGGTAATGGACCCACCAGTCATCTGCAAGGAGACCATAAACGTTCTCTGGGTAAGTCAAATGGAGTCCCTTAAACACACACCTGTAACAAATGCTGTTTTGTTTCCCCTCCCAAATCTATTTTTTATGTATGAGGACAGCCAGTGGTATGGTGCCTGAAGTTTTCTATTTATATTCATAGACCAGAAATGACTGAAATAAAACTATCTTCATCTGCATGAGTTATTCAAAATTTTTGTTTGATATTCATTAATATTTTAAAAGCCCATTTAACAAATTCTGTCAATATTTCAATTACATGCTTTCCTAACTTCACCACCCAAATATCCACCAGCCTACTGCAGTTAAAACCATTATTCTTAGGCTAAGCCATGACTGCTACATACACTAAAATTCCTATTTCATTTCTTAGTGACTTTAATTTGTACAGGTCAAGATAGTGATCAAGATATTTTCCTGGCAATGTCTCCCAAATCCATGGGGCCATTTGTGAACATTCTAAGGGGAACTGATGGAAGGAAGTCTGCACTGTTATCTTTGAATCTCATTAAAGCGTTAATAAAATCTACCCTTTAACAATTATTTTCCCATATTTTATCAGTGGACCAGATAGAAAATCTCAATAGAACTAAAACAAGTAATGAGATTTAAGTATTAATTTTAGAAGCTACCCCTACCAAACAAACAAAAAAACCAACTACACAGTTTCATTAGTGAACTCCATGAAATATTTAAAGAATTAATGCCAATCCCTCACAAGCTGTTCAAAAACAGGACAGAAAGGAACATTTTCCAATCCTTTCTGTGAGACGATTATTGTCTTAATACACAGCCCAAAAAAGATCTCTTTCTCTCTCCCTCTCTCTCTCTCACACACACACACATACAGAACAATATTCCCTATAAATATAGACCAGAAAAGAAAATTCTCAACAAAATATTTGTACACTGAGTTGAGTAAAATATAAAAAGGATTATATATCATGACCAAGTGGATTTATCTCCACAATGCAAGATTAGATTAAATCTGAAAATTAACCAATGTGATCAACATTGATTAATCAATTAATCAACATTCTATTAATAGAATATATGACTCTATTAATAGAATATAGGACAAAAGCCACATGATCATCTTGACTAATGTAGAAAAAGGCATTTGACAAAATCCAACAATCTTTCTTGATAAAAAGTACTCAAAAAAACCAATACAATATTGTAAAGTTTAAAAATAAAATTAAATTAAAAAAAAAAAAACCTGGAAATAGAAAGGAACTTGCTCATCTTGATAAAGGGAGTGTACAAAAAACACTTACATTTAGTGGCAGAAGCCTAAGATCAGGAACACTCTAATATCAGGAACAAGACAAGAATGTTCCCTATTGCCACTTCTATTCTATTACACTGGAGGCTCTAACCAGGAAAATTATGCAGGAAAAAGAAATAAAGGGCATTTGTATTGAAAAAAGAAGTATCTGTAGATCACATGATCATGATGATAAGGACTCCACTGAAAAATGTTATAACTCATAAACAACTTTAGCAAGCTTGCAGGATACAAGATAAATATGTAAAAATTAATTGCATCTCTACACACTACCAATGAAGAAACTGAAAATGAAATTCAGGAGGCAATTCCATTTAAAATAGCATCAAAATACTTGAGAATAAATTTAATAGAAGAAGTATAAGATTTGCACACCGATAATTACAAATATTTTAAAAATAAATTAAAATCTCTAAAAAATGGAAAGATAAGTCATGTTAATGGATATCAGAAACTTGGATATTATGTGCCTGTGAAGTCGTTCAGTTGTGTCCGACTCTTTGTGACCCCATGGACTGTAGCCTGCCTGGCTCCTCTGTCCATGGGATTCTCCAGGCAAGAATACTGGACTGGACATTGTGTGCCTAGGCAGGTTGAATTTTTCTCACTTAGGGTTCCTTAAACTTCTTGAACCTGAATTTTACCAGTTTTGGAAAAGCCTCAGCTGCTATCACTTTAAAGTGATTTAAAGTATTTAAATACTATTTCTTTCATTCATTCCCCTCTTTCTAGTACTCTAAATTTCCAGATGTTTACACCCATTTATTATGCTCCAAATATCTCTTTTTTTTCTGTTCTTACTAGTCTGTTTTTCCTGTGTTCCAGATGTGTTTTATAGATCTGCCTTTTGATTTCATTAAACCTATGTTCAGCTCTAATCTGTTGTGAATCCAATCTAACACTCTCTTAAGTTTAGAATTAGTATGAATAGAATATTCACTGGAATCTGATAGTTCAAAAGTCTATATTAAATTCTCCAGTTTTCAAATTTCATCCTTTTAAAATTCAAATTTCTTTTCTTTTTAAAATATATCCATTATAGTTAAAGATTTTGTTTGCCAGCCCTACCATGTAAGTTATCTGTGTGTCTGCTTCTAAAATTTTCCTTTAATATTCTTTCCTTTTTACTTATAAGTTTTCATTTATATGTCAAACATTGTGCATTAAAAAAAAAAATACCTAGAAGCTGAAATTGAAAATCTCTTCCCTAGAGCAGATTCATCCTTTCCACTATTAAGACAGATACTTTGAGGGGCTAAATACTTAACCCAATAAGGATTTGAGATGGATTAGAGATATTTTGCATTTTCTGTATGATTCACTACATCTCTGATTTAAATGTCTATTGCAGAGACTTGTAGAATATTTCAGGCCTCTCCCGCCAGCAGGATTTTGTTTCATCAGCAATGAGACAGTGTACAAGATTTCATTCTGCTTTTCTAGCCCAAGGTTAATCTTAATTTTATAAATGTTATAGTTTTTATCACTAATCCATTAAATCCTCATAACCATAAGTTAATTACTACTATAATTACTGTTTTACCTGTGAGGAAACCCAGCAACAGAATGATTTAAAAACTTTCGCAAAATTATTCATCCGTGAGTGGCAGAGCTGCCATGTGAACAAGGGAAATCTAGGTTTAGGACCATGCTCTTAACCATTACATATCTATTACTACCTTTCAAAAATATTATAAATGTTCAAAAATAGAAATTTGTTAAATATGCAATGTAGCTTTCTATGAATATTATGTAACCACTAAAATTACCATGTAGATCTATCTTTAGGCAGAAATGATAGTATATGTATGCTGTGAAGTAAAAAAGAGAACAAAACTATGTTATATGATTTAATTTTTGCAAAATAAAACTGTGTGGTACAGACACAGAGAACAGACTTTGGACACAGTGGGGGAAGGAGAGAGTGGGATGAATTAAGAGAGTAGCATTGAAACATATGCACTGCTGCTGCTGCTGCTGCGTCACTTCAGTCGCGTCCTAAAACAGACAGCAGTGGGAGGTTGCTGTACACCCGCACAGTTGCAGTGCGGTACTCTGTGACAACCTAAAGGGCTGGGACGGGGTGGGAGGCGGGGGGAGGCCCAAACGGGAGGGCGCATATGTGTGCTCACGGCTGATTCATGTGGTTGTATGGCAGAAGCCAACATAATATTGTAAAGCAACTGTCCTCCAATTAAAAATAAATTTTTTTAAAAGTGAGGTTTAACACATGTATACCTGTGGCGGATTCATTTTGATATTTGGCAAAACTAATACAATTATGTAAAATTTAAAAATAAAATAAAATTAAAAAAAAAGAAAAAAAAAGAAAATAAAAGTGTGGTTTATGCACTCGTGTATACGTGAATATATAAAAAATATAAATCAGTGTATGTCCAAATAGTAACAGTGGTTATCAGCAGGCATAGGGTTATGGGTGAATTTTTACTCTATTATCTGTATTTTTTTCTTCTTTTGTTTCTATTTATTAACTATCATGTAGTACTTATTTAAATGTTTCATTCATAAAATAAAGTTTATGTAGTAAATACTACAAAGAGTAAAATTTTCTCAAAAATATAAAACAAAAGTTTCTGATGAGTCACATTTTCTTCTTTAGAAATTATAAGCTAGGAATCATTCATAAATATATGAAAAGAATATCATAAATACTGGAATGACACAGAGAAGAAACCACACAAAGATAATAACCTTATCTAACATATGTAAAGACACATGAAATTAAAAACAAACACAAGCTGATAACTAGAGTTGTCTTAGCAGAGAGGTCTTTCTCCCACCAATCTGAGTTGTAATTAATGCATTGTGATTACAGGTCTATGTTTTTGGCATTTCCGTTTTCTCAAAAGTACTGCTGAGAACGAGTTAGTTACTAAATCATGCACTCTCCTGAATAATTTTTCATCATTTTCACTTTCAAAATCCTCTTTCTTTTCAGATAATTCCTATCTTATAACAGGATTTAATCATGGCTATATGTATGACAGTATCTCAAGATTTTCTGACACACTGATGGCCTTTAATCTATAACGCAAAAAAAAAGTTATCTTAAATTCTCAATCATCATTTCCAATTTTGCTTTAATCTCCACATTTTATCTTTCATATTTTAATGATGACTCTTTGTTAAAAATGTATAATATGAGACTGCCAAAGACCAAAATGAGCTCCACACGTCCAAGTGATTTGGAGCACCTGTCTCCAAAATGCTAATCTCTCCTTGCTGTTCATCATTTCCCCTCCTGTAACTGACAAAATGAATGTTGGGTTTTTGATTTTGTTTAATGAATGACTTGAGAAAACTGAAAGGCATGGTGGATGTTGGCCTAATCAATCAAGCAGTGGAGGAAAACAATTCTTTAATGACTTTTATATATCTTATTTTGAATATTTACTATGTATACGTCTAGTAGGTATACATGGTAAGTACATTTGATAAGAAATAATAATGAGGGACTTCCCTAGTGGTCTATTGATTAAGACTTCACCTTTCAATCAGAGAGCAGAGGTTCGATCCCTGGTCAGGCAGCTAAGATCCCACATACCTTGTGGCTTTAAAAACCAGAACATTAAAAAAAAAAGAAAAAAGCCAGGAGCTATAGTGTAACAAATTGACTTTTTAAAAAAGAAATAATAATGGACTGTTTATTATGCACTTCTCTCTTTGCCAGGTATTGTGTTTAGTCCTTACACAGCAAATAAGAGCACCAGCCCTGTTTTGCAAACTAGAAAACTAAGTTAAGGAAGCTGATTTCCCAGCATCATCAAAAAGCTAGAAAGTGGTGGTACCAGGATGCAGAACCAGAGATTTGGTCTAATTATTATGCTCTATAATTATGAATTGCATGGTTTCCATACAAACAATACATTTAATTTAAACTTACTAGGAAAATATAATGAAGTAAGAAACAAAACACAACAATTTTGAAATTCACAAATGATAAATATAATTATTTGATTTTTTTATTTTGACAACAGCATTTTCTGTTTAAAGCCATATCAGCAGAAGGAGAATTGATCGAATATTTTTAAAAAATGTTTATTCCCTCATGAAACTTATTCCCAAATAATTTTGTAATAAGTATGGGTTGTAAATAATGCAGAAGTCTGTACTGGCTAGAATTTGTTCAAATATCTTTAACTCAGCCAAAATAAATATTAAAAATCTGTTTCAATATTTTTGGAAGCAAAGTAGTTCACATAATCTTCATTTAAAGATTCTCTTACTTGGTTTAAGCCTTTGCTATGACTATTTGTAAAGATTTGCTCACAAATACAATGCAAATACTAACAGAAAGGCTTTCCTTTGCAGAAGTCAGGTAAATGATGTTTTAAACCATCAATCTTCTGTTGAGATAGATGCCAAAAGAAAAGAGCATATATTTTTATGGTATCTCTCTACCAGAGAATTAACTTAACTACGTGTAGCCTCCATTATTGAAGGCCAGAAACCAATGTAATCAAAACTAAACCATAGTAATTCAAATAATCTCTTTCAAGCACAAAGCTAACTGGGACTGCCTTTGTCTGAGGCCTTGACAGTCTTTCGCAAGAAAATCACTACACTAGCACCTAGCATGGTGCCTGGCACACAGTGAACGCTGAACAAAAATATTTTTGAATAAATGGATGAATCATTGATTATCACAAAATAGATATCAAACTGCAACCACTCTGAAAAAACTGGTAGAATTAATTATAACAAATGAAATAGCACAAATTATTCACAATGTATATATAAAAAGATATTCAATGATGTTCCATTACGAGTGACAAGATAATGTCATCTAGGGTACAAAATAAAAATTAAAATTTGTGGAGTCAAAAGATATATATATATATATATATATGACCTTCTTAATGAACCAAGCTTGATTTATACTTTATCTTCACTGGGCAACAAGGTTAGAAAAAAAGTTGGGAAAGCATTTTAACCAATACAATCACTTTCAGGGTACTTTCATATCCTCCTCTTCTGAGTTTCATTGTTTTAATCTTCAGAATACACGTAATCTTTCTCAACAACAACAAAACAGTCATTTTAGCAACAGTAGTTTCTTTAATGGGGCTTCCCTGGTACCTCAGCTGGTAAAGAATCCACCTACAATGCAGGAGACCCCGGTTCGATTCTTAGGTTGGGAAGAACCCCTGGGGAAGAGATAAGTTACCCACTCCAGTATTCTTGGGCTTCCCTGGTGCCTCAGATGGCAAAGAATCCACCTGCAATGTGGGAGACCTGGATTTGATCCCTGGGTTGGGAAGATCCTCTGGAGGAGGGTATTCTGGTCTGGAGGATTCCATGGACTTTATAGATAGTCTCTTTAATATAGATTTTGATTGAATTTGAGTTAAATATTATTCTTCCTCAGAGCTCTAACGTTTTTCCCACCTGGTTCCTTAATTTAATCAGGTGATCAAAATTATAGGAAACTTGAATATCCTAGATCATTGATTAAACTTGATCAGAATTCTTAAATATTATTAAACACATGACTATATTGTCATAAAACAGGTGCTAACTTTTCAAATGTTCTTAAATAGAATGATTGGAGGACCATCTTAGTTACTTCTGATGCTCTGTCCTTATGGCACATGGATCCCCTAGTGAATATAAAACAGAGAGTAGCAAAAACCCATTTTATTTTGCTTCATTCTCACCACAAGAGAGATGGACACTTTACAGCACTGTCATACAGTCTGAAAATCTCTTATTGAGACACAAGTGAATTTCCCTCAGCATAATGAATGTGCTGCCTCTGATCCACTCCTTTCATATATAAAAATGATCATTTAAATCCAGTCTTCACTTAAGAGTTTAAATGTATTTAGCAAAATATATCTTTTCAGTTTATGGAAAATGAAGTCTGGATTTCTGGCAGAAATCCACCAAGGTTTGTTATTTATCCCAAAGGGATTCAAAAAGAAGTCTCATTTGAGTAGTCAACATATTTTTCTATATGTTGTATTGAATTAATTGTGGTTTTGTACACATGTGCTTATGTGTGAACATCTGTTTATCTGACCTGATTGAAAGGATAGTAAAAAAGAAAAAGGTTAAAGGAAATTAATATCAGATTAATTCCCCTAAGCTAGAAATGGCAGTAGTAAAGGGGTACAAAAAGAAAAGAATTTTTATTGTCCAGAAGCAGAGGAATCCTGCCTGCCATGTAGAACCTCTGGGTAAACAGCCTGGTAAATGAGAAGCAGAGAGAAGCCCGTATCTGAAGGACCAATGAAGACCACAACTGTGTACATCTCAAGAGTAAAGCTCAGATGAAATCACACCTTCACACAGCGCTGGGACTAGAGAAAGGTGCTGTTGTTGTTGCTTAGTTACTACATATCCAACTCTTTTGCAACCCTGTGGACTGTAGCCTGCCAGGCTCCTCTGTCCATGGGATTCTCCAGGCAAGAACACTGGAGTGGGTTGCCATTTCCTTCTCCAGGGGATCTTCCCAACCCAGGGATCTAACCCACGTCTCCTGTAATGGCAAGCAGATTCTTCACCACTGAGCCACCAGTGAAGCCTCAGACAGAGAGGAGTGAGGCGCAAATGTAAGATGAATTCAACACACATGGATTGAAGTTATACTCTGTCAATATAATTCTAGGTTCTGCCTCTCAAATAATTTATCTCAAAAAGATTAAATAAGTAGAAAATGGTTAAACTGCAAATTAAAATAAGATAAATATCATTAGGAAATTACAAATAAATCCCAAGTGGCTCTAGAAAGGGAAGATTGCACCCATGGGGAATTGCACCTAGAAATTACATCATTCCTGCTTCCCCTAGCTCCAGTCTAGCTCCAGTCCCCTCTTTCCCAGGATATGATAGAACTGAACTCTTATTCCTCTCTAGCTGATGGGCCCAAAAGACTTTTCTGGCCAATGAGTTGCAAATGGCAGTTATGTTTGTTACTTTCAGACCAGAGCAATTAATTGCTAATGTGAAATTCTGCAAAGCTCTCCCTCTGGCATCATAAGAAGCAACTTTGAAATGGTAGTCTCTGAAGAACTAAATTAAGAGGGCTTCTCTGCTATGCTGTAAAGTACATGTAGCATAAACAGGAAATAAAACTTTGTTGTGTAAAGTCTCTAAGACTTTGGAGTGGCACAACAAAACCTATCCTCATTGAAACTTCAGTGCTCATTGACACTTGAGCACTAAGGCACTAAGCTGTAAATTAATTACAGCTTATTAATAGTGTTGCCAGATAAAATTCTGGGCTTGCAGATGAATCCTAATTTTAATAAACAATGAAAAGTAGTAAATGTCCCATCGTTCTAATTTTAAATTATTCATTGTTTATCTGAAATTCAAATTTGATTGGACCTCCTATGTTTTTACTTGCTGAATTTGACAACCTTATTTATGAAGGCAGTGGTATCTGAGATGAATCTTAAATCATTAATAAATTTTGACATGTAGGACAGATAAACAAATGCTCAGGCAAAGGGCCAAAGAGCAAAAAGTATAGAAGAATGTCCAAAGATCAGGAAGTCTAACTTAACTGAAACACTGTATACCTAGGATGGCAGATTCCCTTGCATTTTTCTGTTTCCTAGTGCTCCATCCATGGTACTACTCTCATTATTCTACCTGCTTGCCCTAAGCACTGTCATCCACTCCAGCTTCCTCTCATCTGAGCTGGAATAGGATACAAATGGCAGACTGGGCTATAACTCACTTCGAGAACTTCCTCTCTGTTGAGAGCCACCATATCTAGCCTATATTCTTACAACAGCCCCCTAACCCAGACTGAGCCTTTGCTGTCACTCCTACATTAAGTTTCACAATAGTGACCACGGTAGTCCTTTTAAAAAGAAGCCATCTGTATGTCTTCTTTGGAGAAATATCTGTTTAGTTCTTTGGCCCATTTTTTGATTGGGTCATTTATTTTTCTGGAGTTGAGCTGCAGGAGTTGCTTCTATATTATTGAGATTAAACCTTCGTCAGTTGCTTCATTTGCTAATATTTTCTCCCATTCTGAAGGCTGTCTTTTCACCTTCCTTATAGTTTGCTTTCTTGGGTAGAAGCTTTTAATTTTAATTAGGTCCCATTTGTCTATTTTTGCTTTTATTTCCAATGTACTGGGAGATGGGTCATAGAGGATCCTGCTGTGATTTAAGCTGGAGAGTGTTTTGTCTGTGTTCTCCTCTAGGAGTTTTATAGTTTCTGGTCTTACGTTTAGATCTTTAATCCATTTTGAGTTTATTTTTGTGTATGGTGTTAGAAAGTGTTCTAGTTTCATTCTTTTACAAGTGGTTGACCAGTTTTCCCAGCACCACTTGTTAAAGAGATTGTCTTTTCTTCATTGTATATTCTTGCCTCCTTTGTCAAAGATAAGGTCTCCATAGGTGCGTGGGTTTATCTCTGGGCTTTCTATTTTGTTGCATTGATCTATATTTCTGTCTTTGTGCCAGTACCATACTGTCTTGATGACTGTGGCTTTGTAGTAGAGCCTGAAGTCAGGTAGGTTGATTCCTCCAGTTCCATTCCTCTTTCTCAAGATTGCTTTGGCTATTCGAGGTTTTTCGTATTCCCATACAAATTGTGAAATTATTTGTCCTAGCTCTGTGAAAAATACCATTGGTAGCTTGCTAGGAATTGCATTGAATCTATAGATTGCTTTGGGTAGTATACTCATTTTCAGTATATTGATTCTTCCGATCCATAAACATATTTCTCCATCTATTAGTGTCCTCTTTGATTTCTTTCACCAGTGGTTTATAGTTTTTTATATATATGTCTTTTGTTTCTTTATGTAGATATATTTCTAAGTATTTTATTCTTTTCATTGCAATGGTGAATGGAATTGTTTCCTTAATTTCTCTATTTTCTCATTATTACTGTATAGGAATGCAAGGGATTTCTGTGTGTTGATTTTATATCCTACAACTTTACTATATTCATTGATTAGCTCTAGTAATTTTCTGGTGGAGTCTTTAGGGTTTTCTATGTAGAAGATCATATCATCTGCAACAGTGAGAGTTTTACTTCTTCTTTTCCAATTTGCATTCCTTTTATTTCTTTTTCTGCTCTGACTGCTGTGGCCAAAACTTCAAAAACTATGTTGAATAGTAGTGGTGAAAGTGGGCACCCTTGTCAACAAACACATGAAAAGATGCTCAACATCACTCATTATCAGAGAAATGAGAATCAAAACCACAATGAAGTACCATTTCACGCCAGTCAAAATGGCTGCGATCCAAAAGTCTACAAGCAATAAATGCTGGAGAGGGTGTGAAGAACAGGGAACCCTCTTACACTGTTGGTGACAATGCAAACTCGTACAGCCACTATGGAGAACAGTGTGGAGATTCCTTAAAAAACTGGAAATAGAACTGCCTTATGATCCAGCAATCCCACTGCTGGGCATACACACTGAGGAAATCAGAATTGAAAGAGACATGTGTACCCCAGTGTTCATTGCAGCACTGTTTATAATAGCCAGGACATAAAGCAACCTAGATGTCCATCAGCAGATGAATGGATAAGAAAGCTATGGTAGATATACACAATGGAGTATTACTCAGCCATTAAAAAAAATACATTTGAATCAGTTCTAATGAGATGGATGAAACTGGAGCCTATTATACAGAGTGAAGTAAGCCAGAAAGAAAAACACCAATACAGTATACTAACGTATATATATAGAATTTAGAAAAACAGTAACGATAACCCTGTATGCGAGAGCACAAAAGAGACACAGATGTATAGAACAGTCTTTTGGACTCTGTGGGGGGATGATTTGGGAGAATGGCATTGAAACATGTATAATATCATATATGAAACGAATTACCAGTCCAGGTTCAATGCCTGATACAGGATGCTCGGGGCTGGTGCACTTGGGATGACCCAGAGGGATGGTACGGGGAGGGAGGTGGGAGAAGGGTTCAGGATGGGGAACACGTGTACACCTGTGGCAGATTCATGTTGATATATGGCAAAACCAATACAATATTGTAAAGTAATTAGCCTCCAATTAAAATAAATAAATTTATATTAAAACAAAATTAAAAATTAAAAAAATAAAAAGCCAGGTCATGTCACTCTTCTGCTTAAAATGTTTCAATGAGTCTGACTCAGAGTAAAAGCTGAAATCATTACAACAACCTCAGGCCCTGCAAGATCTCCTGCCCTGAAAACTCTCTGGCTGTTTACCACTGCTCTCCACCATCCCCGCACCAGACTAATGGCCTTCCTAGTGCTCCTAAAAAGCAACAGGCACACTTGCCAGCGCTCCTAAAAAGCAACAGGCACACTTCCCAGCATGGAATCTTTGCACTTGTTCCTGTCTCCACTTGAAGATACTTTTCACCTAAATTTTTGTGCAGCCTCCTATCTTACAACCTTCTGGACTTTGTTCAAATATTCCCTTTCTGCTGTAGCCTTTTCTTCTAGTTATGACATTGAAGCCCTCATTTCTTGTCAAACATTTTCTCCATACTTTTGTCACCATATATTATATGGTATATCAGTTCAGTTCAGTTTAGTTCAGTCACTCAGTCATGTTTAAACCTTTGTGACCCCATGAATCACAGCACGCCAGGCCTCCCTGTCCATTGCCAACTCTCGGAGTTCACCCAAACCCATGTCCATTGAGTTGGTGATGCCATCCAACCATCTCATCCTCTGTTGTCCTTTTCTCTTCCTGCCCTCAATCTTTCCCAGCATCAGGGTCTTTTCAAATGAGTCAGTTCTTTGCATCAGGTGGCCAAAGGACTGGAGTTTCACCTTCAAAATCAGTCCTTCCAATGAACACACAGGACTGATCTCCTTTAGGATAGACTCGTTGGATCCCCTTGCAGTCCAAGAAACTCTCAGGAGTCTTCTCCAACACCACAATTCAAAAGCATCAATTCTTTGGTGCTCAGTTTTCTTTATAGTCCAACTCTCACATCCATACATGACCACAGGAAAAACCATAGCCTTGACTAGAGGGACCTTTGTTAACAAAGTAATGTCTCTGCTTTTTAATATGCTGTCTAGGTTGGTCATAACTTTCCTTCCAAGGAGTAAATGTCTTTTAATTTCATGGTTGTAATCACCATCTGCAGTGATTTTGGAGCACAAAAAAATAAAGTCTGACACTGTTTCCACTGTTTCCCCATCTATTTCCCATGAAGTGATGGGACTAAATGCATGATCTTCGCTTTCTGAATGTTGAGCTCTAAGCCAACTTTTTAACTCTCCTCTTTCACTTTTATCAAGAGGCTCTTTAGCTCCTCTTCACTTTCTGCCATAAGGGTGGTGTCATCTGCATATCTGAGGTTATTGATATTTCTCCCAGCAATCTTGATTCCAGCTTGTGCTTCCTCCAGCCCAGCATTTTTCATGATGTACTCTGCATGTAAGTTAAATAAGCAGGGTGACAATATACAGCCTTGACGTACTCCTTTTCCTATTTGGAACCAGTCTGTTGTTCCATGTCCAGTTTGAACTGTTGCTTCCTGACTTGCATACAGATTTCTCAAGAGGCAGGTCAGGTGAACTGGTATTCCCATCTCTTTCAGAATTTTCCACAGTTTATTGTGATCCACACAGTCAAAGGCTTTGGCATAGTCAATAAAGCAGAAATAGATATTTTTCTGGAATTCTCTTGCTTTTTCCATGATCCAGCGGATGTTGGCAATTTGATCTCTGGTTCCTCTGCCTTTTCTAAAACCAGCCTGAACATCTGGAAGTTCGTGGTTCACGTATTGCTGAAACCTGGCTTGGAAAATTTTGAGCATTACTTTACGAGCGTGTGAGATGAGTGCAATTGTGCGGTAGTTTGAGCTTTCTTTGGCATTGCCTTTCTTGGGATTGGTATGAAAACTGACCTTTTCCAGTCCCGTGGCCACTGCTGAGTTTGCTCAAATTTGCTGACATATTGAGTGCAGGACTTTCACAGCATCATATTTTAGGATTTGAAACAGCTCAACTGGAATTCCATCACTTCTACTAGCTTTCTTTGTTCGTAGTGATGCTTCCTAAGGCCCACTTGCCTTCACATTCCAGGATGTCTGGCTCTAGGCGAGTGTGAGTGATCAAACCATCGTGATTATCTGGGTCGTGAAGATCTTTTTTGTACAGTTCTTCTGTGTATTCTTGCCACCTCTTATTTGTTTATTTTCTATCTACACCTTCAATAAAATGTATATCCACAAGGGTAAAGGTTTTGTTTGCTTTATTCATTTCTGTACTTCCAGGTCCCAAAACAGCAAGCTGCACATGAAGATACTCAATATTTTTAAATGAATGAATGTATCAATTACATGGACAACAAGAATAATGTTGGCTGGTCTGAAGTCAGTAAGCATATTACCTGAGCTGTACTTTATTAATATTAGTAACAGAGTTTAAGGGTAGTGGGCATATCCCAAATAAATGACTTTTCAAAAAATTAAACCATAAAATAAGTGTAGGGAAGTCTATTGAAGTTATCTTTTCCAAAATGTTGCTTTCAATATATTTTTCATCTTTTATTTCTTTCTAGGTATTTTTAAAAATATCTAATACCAAATTTTTTAAGAAAAATAAATGCTCCAACTTTCCCAGTATCTTAATATTCCCATGAATAATCAATGCAGGGGAGATAGGAAGTTCATTGTGGAAGCTATTTCTGTAATATCAAAAGAGCAACAGTTGTGGGAATAAGAATATGTATGTGAGATAACAAGATAAAAATTTTAGAATTTAGTAATCAAATGGATAAGGAGAAAATTGTGGAAAAATCTTTAAGGTAACTCTAGAGTTTGAGACCCATGTGATTTTACTGACAGATGGAATTTTTATGCTTTATGGACCACTCTTCCTCTGTTTAGTCACTGTTTGAAGTCCATAATCTATCTCTTAACAGACCATGACTCAGTCAACTTTGCTCATCCCTAGCCCATGTCAATGGCAAACTGTTTACATTATCCTAAGAATATAAGAGCAGTTTCATTGTAGCCTAATTTTCAATAAATAGAGACATTCTTCCATGACATGTGCAACTTTCATTTTTAATAGTTTAATTTTAGATAGTATAGTTTTATTTCAGCTATTATGTTTCCTTGTTCATACTATTAAAAAGTAATTCATGCAATGATTTATTATTAAAACAGATAAAGTAATATAAAAGTCTTATAAAAAATGTAGGGGAAAGGAACCATGATGTTAGATATGGCAATTATTCCTTACATATGGTACCAAAACCACAGTAAACAAAGGAAAAGCTATATAAATTAGACTTTATCAAAATTAAAAACTTTTGTACATCAAAAGATATTATCAACAGAGTGAAAAGGCAACCCATAGGGTAGAAAATATTTTTAAAATCATATATCTGATATAGAAATAATATTTAGAATATATAAGAAATTCTACAAGTCAACAACAGCAGAAAAGAAAACCTCCTGATAAAAATATGGGCAAAGGACTTAGACATTTCTCCAAAGAAGATAAACAAATGGCCAGTAAGCACACCAAAAGATGCTGAGCATCTCCAGGCATTAGAGACATGCAAATCAGAACCATGGTGAGACACCAACTTCACACTCATTTAAAATGGCCAGCGTGGTTAGGGGGGCATGGGTTCCACTGCAGAGGGCATGGGTTCCATCCTTGGCTGGGCAACTAATATCCTGCAAGCCATGCGGCATGGCCATTAAAAAAAAATAGTATTTTTTAAACGACTGTTATCAGAAAAACAGAAAATAACAAGTGTTAGAAAGAAATGGAGATGTTGGAAACCATGAGCATCGCTAATGGGAATGTAAAAGTGTGCAGCTGCTAAATAGTATGGTGATTTCTCACTAAATTAAATGTAATTAAACGTTTCTCACTAAATTAAATGTGATCTAGAAATTCCACTTCTAGGTAAGGATCCAAAAGAGCTGAAACCTGGAACTTGAACAGATATCTGTACACCCACATCCACGGCAACATTATTCATAATAGCCAAATATTAAGCAACCCAAGTGCCCACCCAGAGATGAATGGATAAACAAGATGGGATACATACATACAATAGAATATCATTCAGCCTAAAAAAGGGAGGACATCGTGACATATACTATATAACACAAATGAAACTTCAGGACTGTGTTAAGTGAAACAAGCCAGTCACAAAAGAAAAAGCAATGTATTATTCCTCCTACATGAAATTTCTAGAGTGGCTTGATCCATAGAGACAGAAAGTAGAATGACAGCTGCCAGGGGTAGGGGAAGATGGGAAGGGAAATTAGTGCTTAATGGGTACAGAGTCTCAGTAGGGGAAGATGAGAATGCTCTGGAGATGGATAGTGATGAAGGTTGCAGAACAATCTGGATATACTTAATTCCATAAAATTGATCACATAAAAATAACTGGAATGAGGAATTTTACATTATTTGTATTTTACCATAATTTTTTAAAAACAGACAGCCTGTATCCAATGTGTGTCATACCCGATTCACTTCGTTCAGCTTTGAATTCAAATCCTCTCATTAAAAAATTTAAAAAGTTGATAACATGACATACACTGAAGAAAAATAACACAACATACCATATTCCTTGGCAATGCCCATTAGTTGTCATCTTAGTGAGACAGAAATCAAGAGATTTGCCCTAATCTCCCTCTCCTGTCCATACTCATCTTTCTTCATTGAGAAAAATCTCCAAACACAGATAATATTATAGTTATGTGCCAGGAGCCGGCATATTGCATATTGAGTGCATACTGCATATTGAGTGCAGCACTTTCCACAGCATCATCTTTCAGGATCTGGAATAGCTCAACTAAAATTCTATCACTGCCAGGAGCCAGCGTGAGGAACTCCGCCCATGGCAAAGGTCATGAGGAAGGAGGCTCGGCATACGCAAAGGTGGGATCGAGCCTCAGGAGTCCCCCTGGAAATTCTCGAGCATCTACCCCCAAAACCAGAGTCTGCCTACTTTCTGCTTTGTGCTTTCACCTACACCTCTGACTTTACAGGGGGCTGTCCCCCACTACCTCTCTCTGAAAAAAGACTTAGCTTACAGCTCCAGTTAATAATTCCTGGGTGTGACAGTATTTCGACCTACAAACTCCTTTGGAAGTCCTCTAGCCTGCCTGAATAGGTTTTTCCGGCCACATGTGATTGCTCAGAGACTCCCAACTGTGAGAGGCAAGAGATGTTCTAACTGTCTAAACACAGATTCCTTTGAGTAGTTAAAAGATTGATTAGAAATTGTAGTGGTGAAGGGATTTTCACTTATTGGGCCAATGTTTGCTGCTAAGTCTCCATATTCCTTACCTACTGTGTCCTTGGCAGTGTACTGATTGATATAATGGGTGTATAGAAATGTAAGTAGTAGCCTCAATGTTTGTAACCTTGGACCCTTGAGTTAATTCTTTTCTTGATTGAGCCCACCTCACCTTTGCCCTATAGGAATGCAGCTTTGTCCAATGCTTTTTTGGAGGCTGGTGCCTGACTTTGGAATAATCACCTTTAGAGAAAAATAAGTTTCTTAAAATGTTAACAGGCCTCCTGGCCAGAAGATGATGTAAATCACCTGAACTTTTGCATATGATAAGTTTGAAAGCCTGGCTTCGATTAGAACCGGGAACTGCTGTCCTTGCATGACTCCACCCCTTCCCCCATTATCCTCTATGCACAACTTAAGGTATAAAACTACTTTGGAAAATAAAGTACGCCCCTTTTTGTTCACCGAAATTTGGTCTCCCCATGTCATTCTTTCTTTCACCTTCTGGCTGAATTTTTCCTCTGAGGCGGGGAAGCTCGTCAAGCCTACTAATTTTGCCTGGGCTTCTAAGATCTGACCGGGGAGGCCTTAGTGTCTCCTCTCCTTCGGGAGAACGGGAGGACGCCTGCGGCCTTCGTAGGTGACGTAAATTCCTTGCCTTGGAATTTTATTCAGCCTCTTTTCTTCACTGAATTTTCCTACTGAGCTATCCTTATTTCAGCCGCTTTTCTCCACTGAATTTCCTCACTGAGCTATCCTCATTCTATTACTCTTTGTATCTTTGATAAATATTTAAATAAATAGGTCGCCTACGCTGTCTCTCCTTCGAATACCCTGGATCAGCCGGGGCTGGACCCCAGCAGTTATGTAGTAATATTTCCTCCTGATAAGTTTTCTTTTTCTCAGTAGTTTAATATGGATGGTACAAGCTTTTCATATCCTCTCAAATGTCCTATTCAACTTCTCACCTTCTAATTCATCACAAACACCAAAACCTCAGATATAAACTGGCTCATCTCCTGACTCATTCAGAATTTATCTACGTTTACACCTAATACTATACAATTATCTTCATTCTCAGAGGATGTGTAATTCTTGTGCTATTCACTAATCCTTCACCTATATCCACTCATTTATTCACTTAGGAAATATTAATTGAGTCAACCATGAGTCATTTGATTTTCTGCCTTTTCTTTGACTCATTTCAAGATCCTTTTAGTTTCCTTTTTTCCTATTTATTGATCTCTCCCAGCTCTGAATACGATCAAGTCATCCGTGCATGTGTGCTTAGTTGCTTCAGCCGTGTCCAGCACCTAGTGACCCCAGGGGCTGCAGCCCACCAGCCTCCTCTGTCCATGGGAGCGTCCAGGCAAGAATACTGGAGTAGGCTGCCACGCCATCCTCCAGGTGATCTTCCCGACCCAGGGATCGAACCCATGTCTCTTCTGTCTCTTGCATTATAGACAGATTCTTTGACCACTGAACCACCAGGGAAGGCCCATGATCAAGCCATACCCAATCTCAAACAATATCCTTCCTTCAATCCAAATCCACACTTCTGTGAACCTACAATTCTGTCTTATTAAAACTGTATCTTTCACCCTCGTTTCATAGAAAACCTTCTTGAAATAATGCTTTATACCAGACTTTATTATTTACCTTTAACCTACTGGAATATGGAAACTTCCCACCAGAAACTGCTCATTCTAAAGTCATCCATAATCACCATGTCTATAAACTGGATAGCCACTTTTCAGGCCTTATATTATTGGACTTCTAGACCGTACATGACATGTTCATCTTTGTTTGAAATCTTTATAAATATTTTATTCCCTTAGTTTAATGGTTGGCTCTATTGTGGGTGATGATATCTTACCTCCATAGCCATTATTTATCAAAGTACTTTGTGAGTCCTCTTTGCCCACTCTACATTTTGCCATCTCCTAGGTTTTATATTTAGAATAACTCACAGGGCTTCCCTGGTGTCTCAGACAGTAAAGAATCTACCTGTAATACAGGAGACCTGGGTTCGATCCCTGGGTTAGGAAGATCCCCTGGAAATGGAAATGGCTGCCACCCACTCCAGTATTCTTGTACAGAACTCCATGGACAGAACCTGGCGGGCTACAGTCCAGTCCATGGGTTTGCAAAGCACCGGACACGACTGAACATCTAACACACACACACTAGTCTCACTACTCTAAATGCCTACTCTTGACCCTGTAATACATTCCAGCCTTTCCTCTCACTAAGCCTCAGGCATATATTCAAATGCCTGATGGACACATGTATCTGCAAAGCCCACGAACACATCAATTCAACACACCTAAACTGCATTTATCATCTTTCTCTTACAGTCTCCATCTTAGTAATGACACCTGTCACTCAGACCAAAACCTAGGAGTTATCTTACTCTCTCACTCCCTACACGTAATCACTGTGGCATGCTGTTAAGATCATATCCTTAACATATTTTAAATCCAAGTTCTTTTTTCATGTTTACTAGCATTGCTTTAATTGACGTAATCATTTTAGCCCAAAAATAACTGGTGAAACCTCCTACCTCTCTACTGCCATTCTTGCTTTAATTTCTATAAAGCTGTCTTCCTTACTATAGTAAGAGTGATCTACTTAAACTCTGATTAAACTCTTTCCCCACTTCAGTTAACAATGAATCCCTACCAGCTCAACATGTTCTCAATCATTTAATTTGTAGTAGTGAAAAAAGAAATAGAATGATGGAATATTGTGTTTCATCAGGAAGTATAAACAGAACGACTGCATGAATATTAAGTGTTAATAAAGTTATGTAAAACAATGCTCCAAATTATTATACACTGTACTTCAACTTTGCACATTGGAAAACAGGAAGAAATGAAACCAATTGTTTGAGAATATAGTAGTTTGCTACAGATGCCATAACACCACACTCTGGGTGACTTTAGCAGCAAAAATTTATGTTGTCATAGTTCTGGAGGCTATGATCTAAGCCTGGAGGCTATATGTCCAAGATCAAGGCATTGGCAGGTTTAGTCTCCCCCATGATCTCTCTCCTGGATCTGCATGTGGCCACCTTCTCGCTGGGTGAGCACATGGTTGTTTCTCTATTTGCTATCTTTGTGTCCTAATCACCTCTTCTTACAAGGACTTCAGTAACTGGATTAGGGCCCACCTTAATGACCCTATTTTAGCTTAATTGTCTCTTTAAAGTAGCTAAGTCCAATACAATCACATTCTGAAGGTTAAGGCCTCAACATGTGAATTTTGGAGGGCTTATAATTCAGCTCAAAATACAATCAATATACAATATACAAATACAATACAATACAAAACAGTCACATTCTGAAGGTTAGGGCCTCAACATGTGAATTTTGGAGGGCTTATAATTCAGCTTAAAATGTACGGTAGTGATACAGAGCCTCTGTTTGAGTTTCCTGAGCCATACAGCAAATTCCCGTTGGGTATCTATTTTACATATGGCAATGTAAGTTTCCATGTTACTCCTTCCATACATCTCACCCTCTCCTCCCTTCTCCCCATGTCCATAAGTCTATTCTATGTCTGTTTCTCCACTGCTGCCCTGAAAATAAATTCTTCAGTACCATTTTTCTAGATTCTGTATATAAGCGTTAGTATACAATATTTATCTTTCTCTTTCTGACTTACTTCACTGTATACCTATGACATTCATATTGAGGTTTTACAGAAAACAACAAAATTCTGTAAAGCAATTATCTTCAATTAAAAAATAAATTTAAAAAATACAGTAATGGAATTATAGTTGAAATGTTTTTATTGTCTTGTAAATATTATAATCAAATGTTAACATAAAAACAAGATCTACTTTGGGAGAAGCTGCTATGGGATGAAGTGAGAATTAAGGAGGAAGATTTAATAAACTTATAGAATTTAATAAAATCTCATCTATTCCCCTATGTCCTGGCAAAAAAAAAAAAAAAAAAAGTGGGGAAACACCAGGAAGAGGTAATGCTATTCCATGATACAGGGTTCAGAAAATGTACTTTTAATTCTATAAACTTACTGTGGAACATTAATATTTTTTTTAAAAAATAATCAAAATGCAAGGAAATTTGGGAATTGTGTAAACTAAGAGACTTTCAGCTGCAATAAACAAGAAATACTGACTAAATCTTACTTAAAATATAGGAAAATTCATCTTAAATTTTATGAAAACCAGGAGAAGCTTCAAGGCTGGTTGACTCAGCAGCTCACCTAGTGGTCAGGTTCATTCAATTTTTCTGCTCTAAGATCCCTTGTGTTCATTTCATCCTTCATCAAAAAACTGTTTCAGTCATGGTATCTGGATATAATGTTACATAGAGAAGGAAACTTAAGTTCTAACCTTGAGGCAAACTCTTTGGAAGGAAGATAATTTCTCCAAAATTTCCTTGGAGACCTGCCCTAAAATTCTGTTGTTTTTATTGAGCCATTCATTGACAAGAGAAATGGGATTGTTCTTAGACCATTTAGGTCCATCACTGTATCTAGGCTGAGGTCAACATCACCTGTAACATATAGCTGTATACAGATACTGGGGCCTCCCTGAACAAAATCAGAATTATTTTATAAAGGAACAAAGCGGAGAATAGAGGGAAACAACAGTGTTCCTTGTCTTCATGTTAACACACTAAAGACAATATCCGGACACCTTTAAACACACTAAAGGTGATATGCATAAAGACTAAAAACCTTGCCCAAGAATTGAGTGACAAGGCCTGCCATCGATGCCCATGTCTTCTGGAAAGTGGAGTGCCCAGTGAAATATTGGTTAATCTTCTCAACTTTCATAATTATCCCCAAGAACACACTGAAGGCACGGCCCAGATATGAGACACTAATGAAGCAGTCAAGACACTCTTCTACTTTCATCATTACTACAAAGTTAAATAGTTCAGTTTTAAACTTGAATCAGAGCACTAGTAAAAAAAAAAAAATAGGCTTTCTATAGGATATGATACAATGTTTTACTTGTCTATAAACATTCAGAAGCAAATAAATTTTGAAAAGTGAAAACCAATTGCTCCTTAGAAAAAAAGATCATTTATCATTTTTATTGATCTCAGTTTTCTTTTTCCTATTTTGGTTAAAATATAGAAGAAATCTAACTAGTTAAAGAAGTGTTCCTTAAATCAGAGAACAAGAATAAATTTACAAAGCTTTAAAAACAATCCCACATGTTGTTGTTTGTTTCTGTTTAGTCACTTAGTCATGTCTGACTCTTTGTGACCCCATGGACTGTCCTGTCCATGGGATTTCCCAGGCAAGGATACTGGAGTGGGTTGCCATTTCCTTCTCCAGGGGATCTTCCCAACCCAGGGATCAAACCTGGGTCTCATGCACAGGCAGGCAGGTTCTTTACCACCACTAAGCCACCTGGGAAGCCCCAGTACTAGAGTTGGTTCCTATGCCCTCCTCTAGAAGATCTTTCCAAACCCAGGGATCAAACCCAGATCTCCTACATTACAGGCAGATTCTTTACCATCTGAGCAACCAGGGAAGTCCAGGAATACTGGAGTGGGTAGCCTATACTCCTCCATCCAACCTATAGCCCTCCATTTAACCTTTTTTTTAACTTTTGCATAGAAATTACCACAAGTATAGAATGCAAAATTATAAATGGACAACTTGCAAATTGAATTTATATTTTAAAACATAAAAAATATAAATAAGTCATCAAGTTCCTTATTTTACCTTGTGGATCATTTTCTTCAGTACTGAAGATTGTCCAGGAAGGCTCTCTTTTCAAGTATTTATTGTAAAGCATTGTACAAAACAAGTTGAAAGTGAAAGTCACTCAGTCGTTATCTCTTTTCAATCCCATGGACTATATACAGTCCATGGAATTCTCCAGGCCAGAATACTGGAGTGGGTAGCATTTCCCTTCTCCACGGGATCTTCCCAACCCAGGGATCGAACCCAAGTCTCCTATGGAAACCCAGTCCAGTATTCTGAGAGCCTTCCTGGACAATCTTCAAATACTGAAGACTGAATACAAATACTGAAGCAAATGATCCACAAGGTTAAATAAGGAACTTGATGAATTAGTTTCCAGGATTCCCATGGAAATGGAAGGCAAAACTCAAAGGTCAATTCATTTAAAATGCAAGTGACCTATGATCCCAGGTACAAAGGTTAAGGACCTCATTTGAATTAAAAAAAAATAACAATAATTCCTCATCCTTAAGAATAATGAACTGTGTTCATAAAGTAAACCATTTCCCTACTTGTAACGATATTACTGTTCACTTTTTCCAATGCTTAATCACCCTTTTAATCACCTCTTTCTGTCTGTACAGGACATACCTGCATATTTACACCAATGCAAATACGACCAATCTTAAGCAATACTCTAGAGCAGCAAAGCTATTCTGAGCTGGCTAGGCTTCAAGCTACGCTTCAGCAGTATGGGAACCGAGAACTTCCAAATGTACAAACTGGGCTTAGAAAAAGCAGAGGAATCAAGTTCAAGTTGCCAACATTCAATGGATCATAAAGTGAGGGAATTCCAGAAAAACATCTACTTATGCTTCACTGACTACACTAAAGCCTTTAACTGTGTGGATCACAACAAACCATGGAAAATTTTTAAAGAGATGGGAGTACCAGACCACCTCCTGAGAAATCTGTATGCAGGTCAAGAAGCAACAGTTAGAACCAGACATGGAACAATGGTCTGGTTCAAAATTGGGAAAGGAGGACGTCAAGGCTGTATATTGTCACCCTGCTTATTTAAATTATATTCAGAGTACATCATGTGGAATGCTGGGCTGGATGAAGCACAAGCTGGAATCAAGACTTCCAGTAGAAATATCAATAACCTCAGATATGCAGATGGTACCATTTTAATGGCAGACAGCAAAGAGGAACTAAAGACCCTCTTGATGAAAATGAAAGAGGAGAGTGAAAAAACTGGCTTGAAACTCAACATTCAAAAAACTAAGATCATGGCATCTGGTCCCATCACTTCATGGCAAATAGAAAGGCAAACTGGAAACAGTGACAGATTTTATTTTCTTGGGCTCCAAAATCACTGCAAATGGTGACTGCAGCCATGAAATTAAAAGATGCTTGCTCCTTCAAAGGAAAGCTATGACCAACCTAGACAGTATATTAAAAAGCAGAGACATCACTTTGTCAAACAAATTTCCATATAGTCAAAGCTATGCTTTTTATAGTGGTCATGTATGGGTATGAGAGTTGGATCATAAAGAAGGCTGAGTGCCATAGAATTGATGCTTTCTAGTTGTGGTGTTGGAGAAAACACTTGAAAGTCCCTTGGATGGCAAGGATATCAAACTAGCCAATCCTAAAGGAAATGAACTCTAGAATTGGAATATTCCAATATTGTTGGAAGGACTGATGCTGAAGCTAAAGCTCCAATACTTTGACCACCTGATAGGAAGAGAAGACTTATTGAAAAAGATCCTGATGCTGGGAAAGACTGAAGGCAAAAGGAGAAGTAGGCAGCAGAGGATGAGATGGTTAGATAGCATCACCGACTCAATGGACACGAGTTAGACTATACTCTGGGAGACAGTGGAGGACAGAGGAGCCTGGCATGCTGCAGTCCATGGGGTCACAAATAGTTGGACATGACTTAGAGACTGAACAACAACACAACAAAAAATTATACTTAATACTTTTATTTCAGCCTTTGATTTCTGCCTCCTCCTTTTAATATACCCAACTAAACTTTCATGGATGATGAGGGTCCCCGACTAGAGTGCCCACCCCCTGACTTTCTCTAAGCAGCCTCTTTTTCCCAATATTTTAATTGCAAGCAATTCACTAAAGCACCCCTTTTTACAGAGAAGCAATAGAGTACAACTGTGAAAAGAGTAGACTTGATGACATCACAGGTACGGACTCAAACTCTTCTTAACGACTTTCCTGCTGTGTGACCATAGGCAAGCTATCAAACTTGTCAGATCTGTTTCTTCATCTATAAAATGATGATCATGGTGCCAATATCACAGTTTTATCAAAATGATTAATAATAATAATTCTGTGAAGCACAGTTATAAGTGCTTTGCATCTCTTAAATCATTTAATCTCCATTACAAGTCTATTAGGGAAATTTTACCTCTCTGTTTTGAGACGAGAAAACTGAAGTAAAGGGAAGGAAAGGACAGTGCCCAAAGGCATACAGCGGGTTAGAGAATGGAGATGAAATTCCAACCCAGGTAGTTTAGCGTTCAAATGCCTGCTCTTTTACCCTGCAAAACCACCTCTCATTATTAACAAGGTTATACGTGCTAATACTTAAGTGCCCCACCTGACTTGTGGGAAGTACTGAAGATACGGTACTTTCCAAGATCTTCCGTTTCTTACTCAAAACACTTAGGGCCAGGTGTATTTCTGAATTCTTTTTTAGATTTTAGAAAGGCAATACCGTATCTTTAACATATGTTATGTAACATCTCCACAGGGTCTGGGGCAGCGTCCCATAATCAAGCACATTAATATTTCTGCAGCAATCAAAACTTTCACACTAAGTGGGATAAATAAGGACTATAAATAGCCTCACCTCACTTCAGGACAAGCTTTACTGCAAATCAGTTCCTAAAAAAAATGTTCTCTTTCCAGAGCTTCTCTTCCCTCCAGGATCTAAGAACTGAGGACTAGATACTGTGGGCTATTTTATGCCAGGCACTGCTCTGGGTGCCACAGACATGAGATGCCTAACAGCAGACCGTGAGAAGCAGAATGAAGACATCATCCTTCTGACCTTCTATCCCCAAATAGAGTGCTTCTTGCTTCTGACTTCTTCCAGACCCTCACTGACAAACAGTTAGCAATCTGACCGCTACTTTAGCATAGTGTTTGTGGCTTAAAAGAGTCCAACAAGGTCAACTCTCTCAGGAAACATATTTATATGTTATGAGACATTCCAAAATCACAGTGCTTTAATTTAAAGGAGTAACTTCCACTAGAAGTGTTTTTACAAACAAGTTTTTTTTTTTTAAACAAAATAACATAACGTAGAGATTTTGCTGCCCTTAGTTCAAATATTCCCCACAAATAGACTACTCATAGAGAGACATCAAACCTAAATCTGAGAAATCCTTTGTGTTAACCAAGTAGGAGCTCCAGTCACCATGAACATTTCTAAAAAAGAAAGAAAAATGTAGTCTATTACAGCAAGTATCCATCCACCATAATAAAAATACTTAAACTTTCTTTTCAGTGTCCAATCCAAAAAGCAAAAAATACAGAAATCACTGTGTCCAATGCACCAAAATCATCAGTCATACTCAGGAATGAAATAACCAGTGACTGAAAAGACCAGGAAATGACAAGGCCCTGGAGATGAAAGCAAACTACATTTGAAATTTCTGTAAGGCTTTGATGTGTCTTTGAAATATTATCTACATATGTTAGAAATTTTAGCATAATCATTACGCTTCTTTTAAGTCCAACTGAATGATATCTTTTTCTCCTCTCCATACAGGGATGTAGGAATATGAAATGTCAGCTCTCCTTGAGATGGTTCCAAAACTTTAACAAAGAATCGATTTAATGAAGAAATCGACTTTACTCTGGAATTTGAAAGGAAACTGAATAATTTTATATTTTGTTGGTCAAAAAAAAGTGAAGCTGCTATTTTCCCCAGTTAGAAACATAGAAGTAAAGTCCAGATGGTCCAGTTAAAAAAAAAAGTTGTTTTGCTTTTAAGTAAGCTGTAGTTCAAGTTTGCTATTCACTGTGTACACTTCTAAATAGGCAAAAACACTCTATAACAACAGCCATGAAAGGGAAGTACACTAAGATGCTCAAATATTATAGAAAAATCTGGCCTAAATTAGTATAATGCCTCTTTCACTTTTGACTCTCCTTACATTCTTACCCTTGCTCTTTTATCCATTCTCCAATGTTGTTTTAAACCTTACAATGGATTTTTTCACTCACTTGCCACAAATCCTTCACTGAACACTCACTGCTCTCAGGATAAGCCCAAAGTCCTTTACGTGGCTTACTGGGCTCTCCACTGTCTCCATCTGCCTTTGCAGCCTCACTGCCCTCTCTCCCCCGCAGATTCTTAGACCCCTAGCTTTGCTCAACTTTATTCTCTTCCTCAGGAGTGTCACATTCACCTCCCATCCACCTGATAACTTTTCTGTCTTATACACATTTCCTGTTCACAACCACTTCTCTTAATCCACACTCTTCCTTCATGAATCTATATGAATTTTAATTGCTGTAGGTTTCCTTTGATCATCTTTGGCTTGGTTAGATCCACTTTCTATATGTTCCCCATATACCCACTATTATAACAATTATCATATTTGATTGTAATTATTGGTTATCATTTTCTAGATGTAAATTCTATAAGGATTTATATAGTAACTCATGTAGCCCCTTTAGTGACAGTCTTCCATTTCACAGAAACATAAAATGAATAATTTTAATAATCATGCATCACTTTGTAGGAGCTAAACATTTTTGTACTATTCAAGAGCAGATACTTATTAGTGTCAATTTAATCATCTAGCTGAGAGTCTTCATAGATGTCAATCAGCTAGGCTAAGGAAATTTGGGTTAATGGCACTGGATTTAATCACTAATAATATTATGAAGCATTAGATAAGCACTTTCTATGCAAAGACAATTTACATATTTTTCTCACTTCAGGTTCAGTTCAGTTCAGTCACTCAGTCGTATTCGACTCTTTGCGACCCCATGGACTGCAGCATGCCAGGCTTCCCTGTCCATCACCAACTCCCAGAGCTTACTCAAACCTCTATGTCCATTGAGTTGGTGATGCCATCCAACCATCTCAACCTCTGTTGTCCCCTTCTCCCCTCGCCTTCAATTTTTCCCACCATCCGGGTCTTTTCAAATGAGTCAGTTCTTCACACCAGGTGACCATAGTATTGGAGTTTCAGCTTCAACATCAGTCCTTCCAAAGGACACCCAGGACTGATCTCCTTTAGGATGGACTGGTTGGATCTCCTTGCTGTCCAAGGAATGCTCAAGAGTCTTCTCCAACACCACAGTTCAAAAGCATCAATTCTCTCTTAACCTCTAACTATATCTCTTTCAACAAGGAAAGCAAGGTAACTTCCTGGAGATCAATAATTTAATTGGCAGAGCTGATATGTAAACCCAGGTCTAATTCTGCCAGGCACTTTTTTATACTTAGATAGACTGGCAGGATGTGCTGCCACAAAGCATTTCTTTCCAGAATTAAGGAAATAAAGATAGAAGTCATGAGACACAGTGATCTCTTTTAATTATCTCATAGAACCTAAGAAAGATTATATTAAAAATATTCATCTAGTCCTGTATGACACATTGATTGAAGAGCCACTAACATATTTAAGTGCCTGTTTGAGAAATGATCTGTGAATCCACAGAGATAGAACAGAGTTTAAATACGTGTGATGGTTACATGCCCAATCTTCACTGTTCAAAATCAGATCTGAGCATGGCCACGACAGTCCATATTCTCATGGGAAATTTTTAGTATGTAAATATCCATTAGTGGACACATGAATGCAGGCTCTCTCCGAAGGGAACAGAGGTGTAGAGTTGGAAAAATATACAGAATATATTGGAATGGTAAGAGTAGATTTTCCATCTGAAATAATATCTGTTGAATACTCATAGAAGAAAACGAATAATCAAGAATTACAAAGAAAAACAAAGCTTGATGTGTAATCCTTTACAAGAATGGTAACAGATGTGTTTAACCAGATAATAGAAGACAGAATTATGAAAGACATCTTTGGACTGGCACAATGGTAACACATTTTACTTAGTTTCTGCGATTTGTTAGTTTGCATATTAGTAGCTGAGCATTGAGCACTGCAAACATTCTCAGTTGTGTCCAACTCTTTGTGACCCCATGGACTGCAGCCCATGGGCTCCTCTGTCCATGGGATTTTCCAGGCAAGAATACTGGAATGGGTTGCCATTTCTTATTCCAGGGGATCTTCCCAATCCAGGAATCGAATCCACATCTCTTGTGTCTCCTGCATTCCAGGTGGTCTTTACCATTTGAGCCATCAGTCACTTACTCAGTTTGTATGTATTTCTGAAAATGCTATAAAATCTGCTACCTATTAAATAAATGTACTATTGTAGTCTCCAAAAATGTCATTTTAGTTATTAATTTCAATTTCATTGGAATGCCAATAAGGAAAATAGAGGTGTAGCACTGAAGACATAGTACTAAAGATCCTACAAATTCTAGACTATTGGAAATTTTCTTAACACTTCTTTGAGAACGATTCTTAAAGTGCTAGAAGCATTTTAGGGAAAACACTGGGCTCCCCGTCACCATTCCTCCCACCTCAGTACTCTCCTCAAGCCAAAATGATTGATCCATGGGTTGTTCTCAAATTTGATGCAATCCCAGCATTGCCCCCTCTATCAGGAACATATTTCTTCTTACTCTCCTCTCTACATGCAACCTGTAATTTGACTCAGCTCAGGTGTTGCCTTCTCAAGTAAATCTCTTCTGATTCTTAGGTCTGGATTAGACGCTCATGCTATGGGTCCTTAAGATATTGTGTGTCTCTCTCATGAATTTACCAAACTGTGTAATCGTCTGTTTACCTGCCTGCTGTACCTCCAAACTCCAGTTAGGCTGTGTGATTCTTCAGGCTAGAGATAATCTCCAGCACCAATAGCATTTAGGAGGCATGAAGCTCATTAAATATCTAATTAATAAAAATATAAAAATTAAACTGGGTATTTATTTTTTCTCACTGAATTTCTTTCTGTGGTATACATTAGAGTTTAAATATTAGAGCTGAGATTTTTTTTATAATTTTACTAATTCCTTTTAAAGCAGAAAGACAGAATTTTCAGCCAGCTACATCTTCAGTGCTAAGAGCTTTATTTGCACACACTGCTATACCTTAGAAACATGCTTTTAAAATTAGTACATTCATGTTTTTTATAAAGTTAACAAATGACCATTGGACAAAACTGAGAAATACATAATCTTTTTAGGATGAAAAAGTAAATGATCTCAAATCTCTATAGTTTGGTTATATAAATAATTTTTTTACTAGTTCTCAGAATTTATTCAATGTATATGAAATAAGCAAAATTTAAATCTGCTATGATAATGTTTTATAAATAGTTTTCCATATTACTAAGATTTTTTCATAAATATTATTTTTCAAAGTACAATAATATTCTATTATATGGACTGCCATAATTTGCATATATCTTTTATTACCCTTTGTTGGAAATTAAAGTTATTTCAAATTTTTATGAATATAAAATAATTATTCAAGGAATATTTTTTCAAAGATTAGTTCATATTTAATATACTTTTAAAAATTAATCCTAACAGATGTCTAGATTGAGAAAAAAAATAGGTTACTTACAAAGTTGACAGCATTTCATTTCACCAATCTTTTCTATTTTCTGTTAACTTGCATGAAAACATTTTTCTTTCTTTGTTACTGTATTTTCCAGCTCATAATTCCTTAATTTATAATGGAATCATGTGATCAAACTCCTCAAGTATTATCTTGTGCATGCATGTTCAGTCATTAAGTTCAGTTCAGTTCAGTCACTCAGTTGTGTCTGACTCTTTGCAACCCCATGAATCGCAGCACACCAGGCCTCCCTCTCCATCACCAACTCCTGGAGTTCACTCAGACTCACGTCCATTGAGTTGGTGATGCCATCAAGCCATCTCATCCTCTGTCGTCCCCTTCTCCTCCTGCCCCCAATCCCTCCCAGCATCAGAGTCTTTTCCAATGAGTCAACTCTTCGCATCAGGTGGCCAAAGTACTGGAGTTTCAGCTTTAGCATCACTCCTTCCAAAGGACATCCAGGACTGATCTCCTTTAGAATGGACTGGTTGGATCTCCTTGCAGTCCAAGGGACTCTCAAGAGTCTTCTCCAACACCACAGTTCGAAAGCATCAATTCTTTGGCGCTCAGCCTTCTTCACAGTCCAACTCTTGCATCCATACATGACCACTGGAAAAACCATAGCCTTGACTAGACGGACCTTTGTTGGCAAAGTAATGTCTCTGTTTTTGAATATGCTATCTAGGTTGGTCATAACTTTCCTTCCAAGGAGTAAGTGTCTTTTAATTTCATGGCTGCAGTCACCATCTACAGTGATTTTGGAGCCCAAAAAAATAAAGTCTGACACTGTTTCCACTGTTTCCCCATCTATTTCCCATGAAGTGATGGGACCGGATGCCATGATCTTCGTTTTCTGAATGTTGAGCTTTAAGCCAACTTTTTCACTCTCCTCTTTCACTTTCATCAAGAGGCTTTTTAGCTCCTCTTCACTTCCTGATGTTCAAGCTGGTTTTAGAAAAGGCAGAGGAACCAGAGATCAAATTGCCAATATCCTCTGGATCATCGAAAAAGCAAGAGAGTTCCAGAAAAACATCTATTTCTGTTTTATTGACTCTGCCAAAGACTTTGACTGTGTGGACCACAATAAACTGTGGAAAATTCTGAAAGAGATGGGAATACCAGACCACCTGACCGGCCTCTTGAAAAACCTATATGCAGGTCACTTAGTCATGTCCAACTCTTTGGGACCCCATGGACTCTAGCCCACCAGACTGCTCTGTCCATTATCCAGTATTATCCAGCCAGAATACTGGAGTGGGTTGCCATTTCCTCTTCCAGGGGATCTTCCGGACCCACCCATCAAACTCACATCTGCTGTGGCTTCTGTATTGGCAGGCAGATTCTTTTCCACTGAGCAAGACTGGGAAGCCCAAATATTACCTTGAATGGTGGCCAAACTCAAAACACAAAGTTGAGCTGAACTTTCATTTCACAAAATCGTTCTTTTTCCATTTCAGTCCTGCACTCTAACTATTAGATGCCTGAATCACAGGTATCATTTCCCTTCCATCAGCCATTTTAACACCTTCCCTGCAACATGTGACACTAAAGCAACGGCTTTAAACACACACAAACCAAATCTCAGATAAGCAATGACATGGTCTCCTTCTTTCAAAAAATGCCCGAAGGAAAGTATTTTTTGAAAGACACTCCATGAAATGGTATGTTTGCAGGGGGAAACTGGAAGATAGGTACCTTTCCTTTTTGTTTTATTTATAATTAGTGGGATTTCTCAGAGGCCTAATGCACAATATGTCCTGTGAATCAGCAAGTGGAGACAGGGTGTGACTCAAGAAGAATTTGCTTTTTATAATGCAGCATCTCAAAGGACTTGTGTACTAAAGAACACACTTCTGCTTGGGGAGATGATGCCCTTAGTAAGACACTGCCATGGTTTAAAACATGTTTAGAAGTCCTCTGTTGGAATCAACTTCAAGAAACAACTTACCATACTAGAAAAATCAGTCTTACCAAATTACAGTTACAGGATATCTCTTTCTTTGTCCTTAGTTCCTCTGATGTATTCCTTCACTTGTCTGTTCCTCACCTACTGAACCATGCAGAACTCACAGTGGGGCATGTTGGCTCTGTTCACAAGGACAGTTATTTGCAGAAGAGACAGTGAAGGCCAAAGGGAACGACTGTTGGAACCAAACTGAAGGCACAGGCAAGATGCAACTCTGCCCAAAGTGCATCACGGAGCAGACTATTTAATTGCCCACGGACTACTGCCTGCCTGTGAAACAGCACAATTACTAACATAAATAACCTGAGGATTATAACATAAAATTATGAGAAACCAAATTTCCAGAAGTTAAGAATGCATACACCCGTATATTTTAAAACACATCTGAAATAAGATGAATTTCTCTACAGCTCAGTAGCAGTTACTAAGTTTTCCTCAAATAATATAGCCTTTGTGTACAATTATTTAGCAATAATTAGAAGTCCTCTTTTTTGCAATCATTATACCTGTATTGAGTAAAATATACTAGGAAGAGGCTATTGACATGCAAACAGAAGTTGTATGAAAGCCAAGAAGAGAAAAAAGTACAGAAATATGTTGGTCCAATAACATTTGAATGAAAATGGTATTAAATTCCACCCTTTCTCCAGCTCTGAGATCACAGAAATGACCTCTGGCAAGGACCCAACCATCTTTGTTGTTGTTCTGGCAGTGATGTCCCTGGACAGCTGGAGAAGTTATCTATCTCTATTTGAACACTAACTGCTTCAAAAATTAGAGCAAGTGCTACAGTAGACAATGCGCAGCACCATGAATATATTCAGTTCGAAAATCTGTGTTTGGAACTAAACGTAAAACAGTGAGAAAGACTGCAAAATACAAGCACCAAAAATTTATTTCTGCATTCTCTTTAAAATGCAATGCAGCATTGCCAGATTCAGCAAGTAAAAATTATAGGGTGTCTATTTAATTTGGAATGTCAGATAAGAAACAGAATGCTTTTAGTGTAAGTATGACCCATAATCTGGTACACACATTTATCCTAAAAGCACTTACTTTTTGTTTATCTGTAATCAAAATTATCTAGGTGTCATATTTTATCTGTCAAACCTACAGTCATAAAAACATATGATATAATACAATACCTGAGAAAACTTGAGGACAAAAACTCACAACATGCCAGGATCCAGGAAAGTTTATACTAATTAAAATATTTACTGATGAGAATAGTTAAGAATTGATGTTCATAGCAGCTTTTGCTCAAACTCTTAAAGCAAATGAAACAACTGACAAAGGATCAATTTCCAAAATATACAAGCAGCTCTTACAAGTCAATATCAGAAAAACAAACAACACAATCAAAAAGTGGGAAAAAGACCTAAACAGACATTACAGGAAAGAAGACATGTTAGCAGATGGCTAACAAACACCTGAAAAGATGCTCAAGATGACTCATTATTAGAGAAATGCAAATCAAAACTACAATTATATATCACCTCATACAGGTCAGAATGGCCATCATCAAAAAGTCTGCAAAAAACAAATGCTGGAGAGGGTGTGGAGAATAGGGAATCCTCCTACTCTGTTGGTGGGAATGCAAATCGATACAACCACTATGTAAGACAGTATAAAGACTCCTTAAAAAAACTAGGAATAAAACCACCATATGATCCTGCAATCCCACTACTAGGCACATACCCTGAGGAAACCAAAATTTTAAAAGACACATGTATCCCATCTGTCACTGCAGCACTGTTTACAATAGCTAGAACATGGAAGCAACGTAGACGTCCATTGACGAATGAATGGATAGAGAAGCTATGGCACATATAAACAGTGGACTATTACTCAGTCATAAAAGGGAACACATTTGAGCCAGTTCTAATGGGATGGATGAACCTAGAGCCTATTCTACAGAGAGAAGTCAGTCAGAAAAACAAATATGGTATACTAACATATATATATACATGGAATCTAGAAAGACGGCACTGATGAAATGTGCAGGGCAGCAACGGAGACAGACACACAGAGAACAGACTTATGGACACGGAGATGGGGAGGAATGAAGGGGTGGGGTGCGTGGCAAGAGTAACACGGCAACTTACATTACCATGTGAAATTAGATAGCCAATAGGAATTTGCTGTATGACTCAGGGAATTCAAACTGGACCTCTGTAGCAACCTAGAGGGGTGGGATGGGGAGGGAGGTTAAAGAAGGAAGGGAGATATATATATGTATACACCTAGGACTGATTTATGCTGATGTCTGGCAGAAATCAACACAATTCTATAAATCAAGTATCCTTCAATTTAGAAATAAATAAATTTAGCAGGTCACAGATACACCGCCCCCCTCCCAAAAAAAAAAGAATTGATTTCATAGCATCTTGTGCTCAAACTCTTGAACTGGTGGTTGGGGCAAGTGAAGACTGGACAGGATTAGAGAGACATGAAAACTGCCTTAAGCTTAAAAGTTACAGTAGATTCAGGCTTTACCTCTGACTAGGAGAATGACATTAGCCAAGAATCCGTCCACCAATAAGGGTTTGAAGAATGGGAACTAATTAATAAGAGGGGAGGACTTTACTTCCGTAAAAGTATTAGTTACTTGTTTGTTACTCTTGATAGCTCAGGAGTGGAGAGAGTTGCCAGTGTGGCATGCTCTCCAACACCAGCAATGTAATGACGGTCAAGGGGCCTCCTATTCCTTATTGTCCAATAACCATCCCAGGGAGCCACAGAGCTGGGGGAAGAAAGGTTTCTAGATGCTTCCCTCAGAGATGCACTGGCAGGTGAAGCAGCAGAAGCCTCTGGAGAACTGCATGCTGGGAAGTATGCACACGTATGTGCATGCGTGCTTGTGCGTGAGTACTTAAGTCACTCAGTCATATCTGACTCTTGCAACCCATGGACTGTACCTCCAAGTTCCTCTGTCCATAGCATTTTTCAGGCAAGAATACTGGAGTGGGTTGTCATTTCCTTCTCCAGGGCATTTTCCCCACCAAGGGATCAAACCTGAGTCTCCTGAATTGCAGGCAGATTCTTTACTATCTGAACCACAAGAGAAGACTCGTCCCAAGATCTAAACATACAACAAGCATTTGAAAGATGCCACTAATTATTAGGCTGAAGATTTTTCACATCAGCCTGCCCTCGGGCTTCATATAATAATAGTTACCATTTTTAGAAGGCTTGGGCTTCCCAGGTGGCACTAGCGGTAAAGAACCTGCCAATCAAAGCAGGAGACATAAGAGACACTGGTTCGATCCCTGGGTTGGGAAGATCCCTTGAAGAAGGGCATGGCAACCCACTCCAGCATTCTTGCCTGGAGAATCCCATGGACAAAAGAGGCTGGTGGACTACAGTCTATAGGGTCACAAAGAATCAGACATGACTGAAGTGGCTTAGCACGCCCACACACACATAGAAGGCTTAGTTTTTGTTAGGCATCCTACTCTATGCACTAAATACACTATTTTATTTAGTTCTATCATTCAATCCTCATAATACCCAGCTTATGAGGAAGTTCTTTTACAAATAATGAGACAAAATATTAAAGAAGTTAACAATGTCATCCAAGGTCATGAAACCTAATATGTCATAGGGCCATAACCAAATCCAGGTCTGCCTGATGCCATGACTTCTACTCTTAGCCATCATATATGCTGCTTCTTAAAGAGAGGTTATGCCAGAACTTACACGGATTAGGAGGAAATGCAGGTCCATCCTGAGTCCTGGCTGCAGAATACTGAGAGAATTGGAGACCAAAGGTGGAAGTAGAAGCAGAACTCGCAGCAAGAGATATCCTACTTGGGGCCAAGATTGGTTTAGTGCTCCTGCCTGTGCTTATTACACATGGGAATTTCTCTATCATTGTTTTCGTCTACATTTCATTATTTCTAACTATCACATAGAAACAGCAGATTTTAGTAATCAAAACTGGGTATCCAAAAGTTCTAAACTTAGCCAAGATAATTTTCATAGGTCACTGCAACAGAAAGATATCCTCAGATACATGAATACCCACAAAAATACATCATACTCAAGTCAATCCTGAAAAAGAAATTTTAAATATATATTAATAGCATATCATAAAGAAATCCAAACTGACTCAAAAATGAGAAATAACAACAAAGTAATAGTGGTAATTTGTTAATTAGGTACAAATACATCTGTAAATAAAGACCATAATATAGTTACAAATTAAATGCATATAATAAAAATTCAAAGAGAAAAGAGATATTAGTTAAAACTATTAGAAATTATAAAATAAATTATCATTTACATATGTGGCATATCCACAAAACCTAAAACAATAAACTGAAATGCTATTTGTGTCGATAAGGATTCAATAAGAACTATTGCTGTTGTTTAGTCACTAAGTTGAGTCCTACTCTTTTGCAACCCCATGGACTGTAGCCCACCAGGCACCTCTGCCCATGGGATTCTGAAGACAAGAATACTGGAGCAGGTTGCCATTTCCTTCTCCAGGGGATCTTCCCGACCCGGGACCAAAGCCGAGGCTCCTACATTGGCAGGCGGTTCCTTTACCACCGAACAATCAGGGAAGCCAAAGTAACTATACATATTATTAATACACTAAAAGTAGTAGTTTATTCATATGCCATCAGTAATTAGTTAAAATTTAAGGGACAGCAAGACCCCATTCACAACACCATCTAAACATAAAATATATAGTAATAATACTTGAAGTAAACACGTAGGACAAGTATGAAGTAAACAATAAAATTATTTTATGAGATGTAAAATCAGATTTGAATTAAATCAGAAGGTACTGTGTTCCTCATTACAAAGATTAAATATTGGATAAAGAACTCTTTATACCCCCATGTAATTTAGAACTATCTTACAGAAAATAAAAATAATTATACTAAATTTCTAAAAGCCTTTGGGGGATAAAAGGGCTATTTTCTTCTTTAGCATACTATATATATTCCCTTAACTGTCCATAATCAGAACATTTACTTTTAAGATTTAGACTATTTTTTATTTTAAAAATAAATTACAATGACCCCTTATCTTAAAAACATAAATTTGTTCTAAAATTACTGTTTTAAGCATCATGATTTATTTTACAATTTTTATTTACTATCTCACAGTGGTTCTTCCTAAAAACAATACAGCTTTGCCTGATGTCTCTAACATATACAATCACATGTATGCATGAAGGCTTTTCCCCCCTCCTTCCATTTGCATCACCACTATAATATATATGTGCCTGTATGCCCATGTTCAGCCACTCACTGCCATGCATCTATGTTTCTTTAAATGTCTTTCTCAGTCTTTCTATTTGCCACAACTCGGAATATCTGAGCATAATTAGGTTTTAGATGTAATTATCTTCATTACTGCACTGGTTGGATAAACTGTATTCTCGGTACATGGGGAAAAATTCACCTTTGGATATTTCCACTTTATTAAACGAAATGAGATAACAATACTGTGATGAATAGGAATCTTTTTTTTTTTCCTGTCCTTCTTGTCTAATTTCCTTGCTGCTCACACATCCATTCTTTAGCATCTTTTCTTAAGACACAGCACCCTTCGTGAAGGCCCAATTTCCATGTAATTAGCAGGACAATCAGTGCCATCTATTATTATCAGTCAGATGTCTCTCTACAAAATAAGGACTAAAGCATGTGGTCTCATTGGCAATGTCTCGGTGTAAAAAATTAAAGCAGGCTAACATGTAAATGTTATTTCTGCTTGACTCTATTACTTTATTGGGGAAATTTAAATACCACAAACATCTGTTAAACCATCAAAGTTCATGTCCTTACAAATGTATTCTCAGTGGGCAAATGATAAATTAATGAGTCACTGTTCTCCAAGTAATAATTTTCTAGGATTTTGTATTAATGTTAGTCTAACAAGCCTCTTATAGGCAATGATAAAATCACACACTATACGTCGGCTTTGAATATCTTCTTTAAGACTGTATATTTGGGAAGCAGAATAGATAAAAAGTGGACAAAGAAGGTGGCCCAAAGAAGATAAGAAGAAACAATGACTGCAGGGAAGAATCATAGAGGAACGCATCCTTGTAGACAAGGGAACTCATGGAATTGTTCATATGATAATTAAAAAAAAAAAAAAAAAAAAACACCTCACTGAGAAAACTACCAGACACTGTGCGTTACTCTGGAAAATGACAACAAGAATGGAATGGTGCCCCCATGTATGAGTTCATAACTAGTGCAAGGAGCAAGGGGGCTATATACACATACAGTCAAATTCTACTTGGAAGATAGCACACTTCATCTCCTTGGCCAAGTCTCGTTAAAAATCATGAAAAATTATCACAGGGATAGAAAATAGGAAACACTGCTATCATTGACCCAGAAGCAAACAGAATTGAGATGCAGATTCAGGGGAGAGGTAGAATGGAATTCAATATAGGTGCAACAGAAAGCTTTTCCTGAAGTTGGTCAAGTGCTTCCCAGAGAGCTACAGAAACCAGAGGAATCTCAAACTCAGAGGCAACAGGCCCTAGGACAAGGATGTAGGACAACTTCTTGGAAGACCCTGACTTCCTTCAGTGGCTCCTAAAGAATTTTCCCTCAGGATATAGCCAGCAAGAATAGCTCTCTAGGGGGCTTCCCAGGTGGTCCAGTAGTTGGAAGTCCACCTGCCAATTCAGGGAACACAGGTTCAATCCCTGGTCCAGGAAGACCCACATACCACAGGGCAGCTAAACTGGTGGGCCACAGCTCCTGAGCCCACTCTCCTAGAGCATGGGAGCTGCAACTGCTGAAGCCTGCATGCCTAGAGATCACGCTCTGAAATACGCAAAGCCACTGCAGTGGGAGGCCCGTGCACAGCAACAGGAGAGTAGCCCCCAGGCCTTGCAACTAGAGAAAAACAAAAGAGAAAGACCACACACAGCAAGGAAGACACAGCACAGCCAAAAATAAATAAATAAATATTCTTAAGAAAAGAAGAGCTCTCTAAATTACCTAGAGAATCAACAGAAGATAGTTTCTAATTAGACGTGCCATGACAGAGGACAGTAATGTAAATTTCTTAGTGCCCCATATTTACTCAAAGTGTATGGAGAAAAAGAAGAAGGGTCACTCCGTGTTAATCAAAATTCATTAAATTTCTTTCCCCAAATACAGATTCCTTTCTTGGACCCTGAGAGGGTCCCTAATTTACCCAACCACCCTATCCACCCTGAAGGGAATTCTTTTTTCTGCACAATCCTGCCTGTCTACCCACATAACACTACAATCACTGCCACCTTCTTTTAAAGGAAAAGATACCTGAAGAAAATATATAACTATAAAAAGGAACAAAAGTGAAAGAATAGAAAAAAATCTACAGAGGAACCCAGAGTTAATACCTGAAATGAAATAGAACTTTGAAAATTATCTAACTAGTATCTTCATATTCTTGAAGACATGGTATCCATTAAGTGAGAACACACCAAAATGGAAAAGGAGAAATCAAGACAATAAAAGATTTATCAGATACTACGAAATTGTTGCCCAAATGGACAAGTTAGCATCCTGGGTTAAATGGTATCTCCCCAAAACGCATGTTCACCTCAAACCTCAGAATGTGACCTTATTTTGTGACCTCTTTGTGGAGGTAATTTAAGTACAGCCCACACTAATCCAGTATGACCACATCTTAATTTATTCAATTTATTCAATTTATTTAAATTAACAAGTGGTCATACTGGATTACTGTAGGATATAACCCCCAAAATTGGTGTCTTTTAAGAAGAGACACCTGAGACACACCAGGACGATTATCTTGTCAAAATGGTGGCAGGGACTGAGTGACATGGCTACAAACTGAGGAACACCGAACTGCCAGCAGACCTTTCCCTCAAAGCCCCAGAAGAAACAAAGTCTGCTGAGACCAGGATTTCAGACTTTTAGCCTGCAGAGCCATAAGAGAATAAATTCTGTTGTTTCAAGTCATCCAGTTTGTGGTAGTTAGCTACAACAGCTCAGGGAAACTAATACAGCCAGTTAAATGCTACAATACTATAGCTACAAAGTGATACAGAAAGTCAAAGGAGAAAACAAACTGCTTTTGAAAGAGTTTAGAAGGTGCCAAGCAAGACTTGATAATTTTACAAACTATTGAAAGATGATGGAATCAACATGTAAAATCGAGGAGGGGAGAGTGCAGGCTGTGAGAACAGTGTACAAAAACACAGGACATTGTGCACACATCTCTTATACTCAGGAATGGCAAAGCATGCTGTCTGAGCAGTAGAGCTGTGGGAGCTGTTATTGCATTTGTAGATGATGGGCAGATTCTGGGAAGCCAGGCTAAGAAAAATATGTTTTAATATATAGCCACTAGAAAAGGATAACAAGTTTATAAGCAAGAAAATGGCATGGTACAGTAATGCTTTAGAAGGAGCTACTCTGCCTTGGATCTGAACTCACCACATTCTTCCCAGTTTAATTCCTTTGGTGCCTCTTCCCATTTTTGTGTTTCTTCCTCACTACCTTTGCTCCTTCCTGGACTTTATCTAGAGGAAGTATTTACTTAAAACAAGTTTCCAAAGAGCCACAGAATCTCACTGGTACTTTTCAATCCCTAGTTAAATTTAAGCTTCTAGCTTTGGAATCTATATGAACTACTATATTGAATGAGTCAGTTACATTTCACAAAAATTATGCAAAAATTGATATTATTTTTTTGGGCATGAAACCAAAATAATATATAGCAAGACAAAGCTAACATTTATTTTAGAGAGGACTTATTCCTCACTATCTTTTATGGTGGTGAATTACGGCAACCAAAAATTTTAAGGGGCGTACCCTGCATCTAATTTCACAACAATAAAATCTATGAAATAGCTATTAATAACTGAGTAATTGGTACTGAAATATAAAAGAAAAATTACAAAACATAATACAAAATACTACAGTGTTAAATCCATAAAAGAATAACTACTGATTTCTCAAATCATATAACCACTGACTCTTGAATTAGAAAAAAGTCATAAAAGTTGTCTTGTCCCATTGGGCAAACAGAAGCTAGGGAGACATTCTTGACTTCTCTCTCTGCCTTACTCAAATGGCACCTAATTAATCAACAGTTCCACTTTAGTTGTCTTCATTTCACTTCATCACTCCGGCCACTGTTTTAAGTGAGATCACCGGTATCTCTTGGGCTGGTGGCTCAGATGGTAAGAGACCTGGGTTCAATCCCTGGGTCAGTAAGATGCCCAGGAGGATGAAATGGTAAGTATCTTTTCCAGTATTCTTGCATGGAGAATCCCATGGACAGAGGAGCCTGGCGGGCTATAGTCCACGGGGTCGCAAAGAGTCAGACACAACTGAGTAACTAACACTTTCACTTTTTAGTATCTCACACCTGGATTAGCACACTCACATGCTAAACTATAGCTCTTGTGACAAACTTGCACTCATTTTCCCCAGCCCAATCCTGTCTTCAAGTATAAATATTTCAGAATAATAGTCCTAATTACAAAGATGCATGCCATTGCTCTGCTGAAAATCCTTCCAAAGGTCTCCAGTCCCAGAGAAAGACCAGACCTTCTAAACAGAGCTTGCCAAGGCTTTCGATCCAACCTCAACTCGTTTCTGGAAACACCTCCACATCCCCTACACAAGGTGGGGGCTGTCCTGAATTATTTACAGCGTCTTGCACAGGCCTTGCCTTCTTTCCCTCTTAGGATTTTATTTCAACTCTTCTCTTTAAAAACTCTGGCTATCTCCTCTTCAGCCTCTGGTACCAAGACAGGTATATTTCTTCCAGGAAGTTTTTTCCCACCCTTGGCAACCTTCTGCCGGAGCTCTCCTGACATTGCACTTTCATTTCTTTTCTGCTGTTCTCCTCCAGGACACTACAGCTGCTTAAAGGCAGGGAATAAACCATTATCTTACAACTTGTAAAATGTTTGGTATAGGATATACATATGTTAGATATTGTTCTAACTACTATGTATTCATGTGGAATAGAATTATTCCTATAATTTCCCAGATAGCTATCCAATGTTCATACATTGGAAAAAACCTCAGCAATAGACAACTTACTTTTTTATGAACAATCTAAATGCTAGAATGTTCCCTTAAGGTACTCTATGTAACTACCCAATCCCTCTCAAATAACCAGCGCTTGGCATAAGGAATAGTGACGATTGTGATGATGATGGTAACAGTAATAATGATACAGCTAAAATTGAGAGAACTAGACACCATGCTGGCTTCTGAACATGAATATGCACAATCCACCCTCATAACAATTCTTTGAGTCAGATACAATTATTATCTTCCCAGTCCAGATGAAAAGAGGGAGGCTTAAAGAAGCGACAGTGTGAAAGTGATACAGCAGGCAAGTGGTAAGTCAGGACTCAGACTCAGTGAACTGAGTGCAGTCCTTCACATTAACTCACTCCTGTCTCAAAACCAACTGTCAGCTAGTATTTTAACTCTTTTCCCTGAAAAAGAGATGTAGTAAAAATGATATCAAGAAGAAGAAGACAGATTGAAAAATAAAAATCTAGTTAAAAATCTTTATTTTAAATTAGTTTCCGAATTCATCTGTCTATGGAACTCTTTTGAGGGCAACACCTGTTAACATTCTGGAGAAAACATACTTTGGGAAATATTGGTTCAAGCATGATTATTACCCTATTTCAATGTTAAACTGTATTTGCTTTGGCAGCAGTCACATCACAGTACTAACATGAACTGGGTCAGTGGCCAACTACAATGCCAAAGATGTTCATCTTATCTGAATCCTATCCAAATCCTACTGGAGTGAGACCTGGGAAGTCGAAAATCTAGCCATCATCTCAGGTTATTCCTAGGCACATCTAAGTTTTAGAACCACTATCTAAGTGGTTAGGACCACTATTTTCAAATACACTGAGATAACATTCCTACCCAGAGGCCCTCTCTTCCTTTCAAGCCTGTTCTCCTGCATTCTGGTCCTTTTATTACCCCTTATGACATGGCACAGCATTCTATGTCAAGCCTCCATGTTTGCACACTACTCTGTTGACCTAATCCTTGACTGCTGGAAAACACATCTCTTGCATGTTAACTATTCAAATCTCATCTCTTCTTTATAGGACAGTGGGATCTGTGTGTCCACAGTATGCCAATATCGCTGCTATAGTTTTAATGCATTATACTGTAACCATGGGCAGACAGTTGTTCTTTTCCAATAGAATACAAGTGTCTTGAAGGTAAATGACAAATTTTAACCCTTACATTCTCTGTACTAACCTAGTTTGGGCCAATAGTTAAAACCCAAGAACTGTCAGCAGAGAGATTCAAAAGCATTTGACAGCTTTCATCTTTGAGGCTTGGTTCTCCTCCAGTTGGTTTAATTGAGAGAAATGTACTAATACCTAGCACATTATTTCAACCAAGAAATGCCATCAGTCCTGAATATCCATTGGAAGGACTGATGCTGAAGTTGAAGCTCCAATACTTTGGCCTCCTGATGTGAAGAACTGACTCATGGATGGCATCACTGACTCAACAGACATGAGTCTGAGTAAGCTCCGGGAGTTGATGATGGACAGGGAAGCCTGGCATGCTGCAGTCCATGGGGTCACAAAGAGTCGAACACGACTGAGTGACTGAACTGAAGCAATGCAGCAAGCCAAGGCAGAGGAAACACAAAAGGTTGCAAACAAAGAAACTCAGCACTGAAGCAGTCAAGTACTCAAAACTAAAGACACAGAAATTTGAGATGAATTAAATCAATGATTAATACATAAACAGAAAAATGAATAGGTATTGAAAACAATCACTGAATTTTAAAAAATTAAAGAATGGATAGTATGCACATATTACAACTAAAAACTAAGCAGTGGATTCGTATAAGAAAGTGGAACAATTAAAGAATCCTGTTTTTGAATTGAGACTAATCTATTTTGAATGTCATTGAAGCCTATCAGTGCATTAAAATACATTTGATTTCATTGCTTGGCATGAATTTTATATCTCTAACATTGTACTCTAAATATCAAAGCACCGTGAACACCATTTTGAACCTGGGAATTAAGTATAAGTTCACAAATGCCTCTCCATCACGATACAAATATGATGGTTGTTCAACTTTGATGCACCACTAATCATTTTATGTAACCCTGATAGCTCACTCAGGCCTGATAGTAAAGTTGTAGCTTTAAAAAAAAGGCTACTTGGTCCTTTAGAATCTCTTGGCACAAAAAAGGGCTAGCTAAACCTCTGTTCTGTCCATTTCCTACTCAATTTATATATGAAAGATGGGTCTCACTAAGAATATTATGAAAAATTTTCATAATCACCCTCTCACTGTTCACCTCAAGAGGGAAGCAGGACAACTGAAACAATAAATCAACTTGTAATGATGTCTTGTTCTACTTTCCTAAATATCAATTTTATCCAAATTAATATAGTAAGGAAGCTTCCTTTTGCCACTGTTTCCAATGCCATTACTTTGTCATTGTTTCCAATACAGTTATTATATAATATTCACTTTAAGCAAGTGGCATTTTATCCTCAATCAATAAATACAGAAATAAGCAACCCCATATCTGAACTTATGCAGCAAAATTTACAAACAAGACACAAAATTTACAGAAATTGTGAATAATCCTTGGCCCTTTCACTGAACCTAATCAGACAAACTGCTCTAGGAATAACTGCAAAATGAAAGTGATACTTGCTCAGTCGTGTCTGACTCTGCAATCCCATGGATTATAGCCCACCAGGCTCCTTATATTCATCCAAATAGATTTTACATCAACATGTTGCCTTAAGTTTAGAATTAATAGTATCATTTGGATATCTTGACAATATTATTTAGGATCACTTTATATAAAAAAGTTTTTGCATTTTATCATTTAATGAATGACTTTAAAATTCTGGACAGTTTTGGTGTAAAGGAAGAGAACATCTGTGGCCAAAAGGTGGCATATTTTCATCACTGAGACTTTCTCCATGGAGACATCTCAAAGGAGAACATCTTCCACTGCTGAGACTAAATCACAGAACATTTGCCAGGAAGGGCTGTCTTGAATTTTGCTCCAGTTTTTAAAGACATCAACAATGTTGTCAGATGCAGAAAGAATGGCAAAGCTCTAAGTTCTGATACAAAATCCACCAGTGTCTTCAAACATAAAATTAAGACACTGAGGTGTCTGCATAGGGTTTTCTTAATACGTGAACACAGAGGAAACGTCGGGTTACACAGATGTCTCTATCATTATGAGCTTTCAGAAGAAAAGGTCAGTCAAGAAACCATAGAAATTATGGAGTACTTTTTTCCCCAATACTACCAGCAACATCTTCTGTTTGACTCCTATAAAATGCCTTCTCTCAAACACACACAAAATTATAAGGCTGCTTTACATTCCACCAATAGGGAAGGAAGCACTACCTTTGACTAACTACTAAAGAAGGTTGAAGGAAAAGTTTTTTAGTCTTGTATTTACTGACCTCACTAAAACATAAATCTCATTTTAGGTCTTAGAAACAGCTCCAACCATCTTCACTCTAATTTACGTTATCCCTGTGTATACCCAACCAAAATGTTGGGCTCCAAAATCACAGCAGGTGGTGACTGCAGCCATGAAATTAAAAGACGCTTGCTCCTTGGAAAGAAAGTGATGATCAACCTAGATAGCATATTCAAAAGCAGAGACATCACTGTAACTACAAAGATCTGTCTAGTCAAAGCTCCAGTTTTTCCAGTAGTCATGTATGGATGTGAGATCTGGTCTATAAAGAAAGCTGAGTGCCAAAGAATTGATGCTTTTGAACTGTGGTGCTGAAGAAGACCCGAGAGTCCCTTGGACTGCAAGGAGATCCAACCAGTCCATCCTAAAGAAAATCAGTCCTGGGTGTTCATTGGAAGGACTGATGCTGAAGCTGAAACTGCAATACTTTGGCCACCTGATGTGGAGAGCTGACTCATCTGAAAAGACCCTGATGCTGGGAAAGATTGAGGGCAGGAGGAGAAGGGGACAACAGAGGATGAGATGGTTGGATGGCATCACCGACTCAATGGACATGAGTTTGAGTAAGCTCTGGGTGTTGGTGATGGACAGGGAAGCCTGGAGTGCTGCAGTCCATGGGGTCGCAAAGAGTCTGACACGACTGAATGACTGAACTGAAACCCATGATCTGGTTAGTTACACGTGAGAAGAGAATGTCCTATAAAACATTAACCATCACCAATAGGTTGAACAAGGGTTGCATTTAAAAATTCCAAAGGCAATAAAGCCAAAAAAAGTAGAAAAACATATTACAAAAGACACACACACAAGGATAAAGGGATAAAATAGGAGGTAAGTGAATAAACAGGCAGATTAGTTTTGATGTTTTAAAGGCAGTAGAACAGTAAGATGTAGACCTGGTAGAGAAGGCAGCAATGGAAGGATGCATCTGGAGGGTATCTGGAAATAGAATAAGAAGATAGGGACAATTTCCCTGCTATTGTTGAACAATAGGACATTGAAGAGGACAGACCCTACCCCAACTACTTCCAATAGGCTTGCTACCTTCTGAAAACTAAAATTTGTGCAGCTGATATCAAACCCAATCCAGACTAAGCAATCAAGATGGAATGGGAGGAGTGCCGGGAGTCAGAAGGTCTAAATTCCAACCCTGCCACTGTGACTAACTACCCATGGCTATGAACAAGTCAGCTGTTTTTGTGATTTAAGGTCACTGTGTCAGGTTTCCTGACACAATGACCAGTTTCCTTCCAAGTCTCATGAACAACAGAAGTCTGCTATACATACCAGTGTCACTGAAAGATGCTGTGGTGTGGTGGGATGCATGCTCAGTTGTGTCCGACTCTTTGCGATTCCACAGACTGTAGCCTGCCAGGCTCTCTGTCCATGGGATTTCCCAGGCAAGAATACTGGAGTGGATTGCCATTTCCTCCTCCAGGGGATCTTCCCGACCCAGGGATCGAACCTGCATCTGCATTGGCAGGTGGATTCTTTACCACTGAGCCATTAGGGAGGTCACATTCAAAGATTATACACCACATAATATATAATACACGTATGCTCACACACAAATATTCTCAATCAAAACTTTAAGCCATATTCCCACAAGTCTCTTCCTTCACTTATCCATATAAACATTTTATCAATATACAGAGTATGTATCTACATTATGATAGTGAATATATCTTTTTTATGTAAATATATATAGGCTGAAATAGAAAAACTATTTTTTTCTCAAAAGAGAAATAGGACAAAAGAGACACTGATGTATAGAACAGTCTTTTGGACTCTGTGGGAGAGGGAGAGGGTGGGATGATTTGGGAGAATGGCATTGAAACATGTATAATATCATATATGAAACGAGTTGCCAGTCCAGGTTCGATGCACAATACTGGATGCTTGGGGCTGGTGCACTGGGACGACCCAGAGGGATGGTATGGGGAGGGAGGAGGGAGGAGGGTTCAGGATGGGGAACACATGGCGGATTCTTGTTGATATATGGCAAAACCAATACAATATTGTAAAGTTAAATAAAATAAAATTTTAAAAAGAAGAAATAGGGTGCACTATATAATCCATACATATTTTTCTCTTCAAATATTCACTAGTGAGTACATTAAAACACAAACTTACAAAGTGTGCTAGACAGCATACTATTCTCTATGCTTATCCTGATTGAATGAGTTATGAAAAAGATTAGAACTGAATAATTTGACACTATTTGGTAAACACTTAAATGTGTTAGGCATATCTGTAAATCCTCAAGTGAATGACTTTCCCTTCTGTATAAGATATGGGAAGGGGAAAAGGCTGGTGTCTTTGACAAGGCACTTTTCAAATGGAAATAAAACTGAGATTACCTAATCAGTTACCCTTGTGGGTGGATGGCTATACACCTGCACTGAATCTTAGACTTAGAAAATGACAGAGCCGATCATCTTTATGGGTTTCATGACAGAGCGGACAGCAAAATGATTTCCTGAGATCAATATGTGGTTGAAAGAAAGCTGTTTTCAATGGAAACAGGAAGCTAGGAGCCAACCTGTTTCTATGGTAACCAGAGCAGCAGCTACCCAACAGCTGTAGGAAAAGAAAAGGGCAGCAAGTTAAAATTCAAAAAAAAAAAAAAGAGAAATCCATGCTAGTTTACCTTAATAGTGTGACGGTCCCTAGAGGACAATCAAAATGAGTGCAGACATGCTCTTTTCCTACCCAGGGATTTTCAGCATCACTATCCTTGTTTTTTCCTCTAAACTTCAAAATCTTGGAGCTGGAAAGAAGTTTGAATACTTATCTAATCCAGTGTGTCATCCTCATTTTTTCTTTCAAAATAAAGCCAAAGGAAATCAAGAATTAGAAAGACGAAGTAAATTCTCAAAGGTCACACAGCTAGCTGTGAAAGCAGAGTTAGTGCCTAGGACTCATGGATTCCAACTCAGGCATTTTTCCAATGCGCTTTCCATGTACTCTCTACTCTACTCTCTTCTCCTCCCAACACCTACAGTTTAGTCACTTTCTGTGAAAATATTGACTACACAGTATTAAAATTAATCACCACCCTTCAAACTATAAGCAAAAGGCAATGCTATCTTGTCATAGAAAAATCTTGACTGTTTTTCCAAAAGAAAAGCCCTTCATACTTCAAAAAGAACTGGATCAAGTTTATATAATCCACTGATGGTTACAGTTTAGATTATCTTGCCATTATATATTTCCTTAGAGAGACCTGTGTTTATACTATATCAGTCCTTTAGTGCTCTTTACTATTTCATTCAGATACACTTTTACAGTTGCCATAATAAAAAAGGGTAAATGATTCAGAATTTGAGAATAAAAATGAGATCTGAAAACTGCATTTACTTTATTTGCAGTAGTTAAAATAAATAGTAATGATACATATTTCTAAATGGAATGATCTAAATGATACATATTTCTAAATGGAAAAGGTTGACCTGCATTTTTTATAAAACTACACATTTTCTCGTTTTCAGTTGCTTTGAAAATAAGCTGCTTGACAGAGAAGAAAAATTTCTCTGACTCTCATTTAGTTTTGTCAATTCAGGTCTACACATGAACTCTTGGGAAAATATAACAGAAAGGAAAAAAAAAAAAAACCATACATAAACTGTCCAACTACTCACCTTTGGCATGATAATGCCCTAGCAACAGATTAGGTCACCTAGTCTGGGGTCAAATACACTATCAAAAATACAGTTCTACTAAAGTTACTTGCTTTTTTAAATTATGTGTTGAATGAGGCACTCTCTAATCTTATCCAATGCTCAGAATATATGAATAAAATCAAATATATCTGTGAAGTGTATAATGAGTGGCCTGGAAAAAGTCAAGGGAGACTTAGATGCTTACATAGCAAATGCAAATACACCAGACTCTTAACAGCAGACTCTTTTTAGGGGTCTGAAGTTTGGATTTGTATTGTCATGTGGTTGGCCATAACTTTTAATTGTGAGATTAAAAATATGGTTAGATAGCATCACCGACTCAAAGGAAATGAAACTGAGCAAACTCTGGAAGATAGTGAAGGACAGAGAAGCCTGGCGAGCTGCAGTCCATGGGGTCACAAAGAGTCGGACATAACTTAGTGACTGAACAAACAACAACAAACTTTTAATTAAAATAGGAAGGGATGAAGACACTCAAACACACTGTAAATAATTCAGTTGTTTTCTCTGCAAATAATTCAGTTTATAGCTATAAGCACAGCTTGTCTCATACTCTTCAATAATATTGCAAAGAGAGAGCCTATATATCACTCTGAAAACAGAAAAATCAAGGCTAAAAAAGCCTAACACTTTCATAATAAAATAAAGACTAACAGAAGCATAAAACTGTTGTTTCTTTTTTTTTTTTTTTTTGCCACACCCCACAGCTTCCAGGATCTTAGTTCCCCTGCCAGGTATTGAGCCCCAGTTTCTCCTAACCAGTGGCCCACCAGAGAATCACCAAGATCATCATTTCTAAACGCAGTATTTTCCCGAACATCTCAAGCAACACTTCCACATGAGTTTTGGTTTTTTTTTAAGGGAAACATCTTTAGTGTCTCTGGAATTTTGCTTGTTGTTATTCTGTTGTACTTTTAACTGAATAGATAATATTTTAGGAAATATTTTATTATAAATAGAGTGGTGAGCTTACTGAGGCCAAGTACTATATCTGCTCATGCACTTCTAGTATCTTATATAGTTTCTGGTCTACAATGACTGCAGAAACAATATTAATTGACTAAAATTCTAAAATTTTAATAATTAACAACAATATTTCACAAACAAGCTTTATTTGGCCATTATTTCTTTTAACTGGAGTAAGCCTCACAGAACAAGAATTAATACGTGTTCTTTCTTTAATCTTAATGTATGACTCAAATTGTCCTTACCATATTATAACTTTAAAAAATTAAATGCGACATCTAAACCTAGAAAATAGTTATTTAGAAGATCATTCCTTTCCTGTTTTGTACTTTGAGGTAGAGGAAAAAATGTCCCATAAAAAGCAAATTACATATATGCAATTCTGAATCCAATTTTAGATATTCAAATTTAAACTGTAATAGTTTTAAGGAGTATATTTTAGTAATTCTGTGGAAATAAAACCATTTAAAATGCTTTTTTCTATTTGTAAATATTATTCAATGCCATCAACAGGATAATCTCTCTTCTTTCCAGATCTCATTTTCTCCACAACAGGTTTCCATGACAACTTATATTTAAATTTTTATAAATTTCTAATATATTTTAAGAATACAATTCATAAATGTAAAATATAAACTTATTTACCAAGTTAACCTGAACAATTTAGACTGTTCAAATATGTATTTACATCATAAATTAAAAGCAACAGAGGAGGGGGAAATGCCAACCAAAACAAAAGGCAAAAATACAATGCTGTAAAATTAAATTAATTATCTAGTTCCTACCACTGTTGTTTCAGTCTGCCACTTTAGACTAAAAAAGTTAGAAGTAAAACAAATCTACTATATAATTAAGTCACTCTCCTCAATACTGGGAAAGGATAAGGACAATGATGAAACAAGTATAACAAATTGAAAACAGAATTTGCACAGTTAAAATTGTTCATCTCAAGTACATCAATAAAAGATGAACTAATGTAAAATGAAAAGTAAGAGGGTTTATAAAAGTTAAATACTTCTATTAAGAATGACATCAGTAAGACCACAGCTGAAACAAACCACTTGATAATTGATTTTATGTCTCCTAGAATCATGTCCATGAAAATATAATTTCATCCAGTGACCTCCCAATGTAATTCTATTTACCAAAGTAGTCAGATAATATTGTCAGTCAATCATCTGAACTAAAAGTGTCCATAAAAAAAATATTAAATCACATGTAAATAGAATGGGGACTTCTGAGTATTCTTTTGTAAGCAACCCCTAATAATTTGAAAAGTGATTTTTCTGAAGACAAATCCCACAAATGTTAGCCAATCTGAAAAAAAAAAAAAAGGAAAAACATTACATATAAACTGGTCAATAAAAATTGAAAGTTAGAACAGGGTTCATTTGAAGAAAACTGGAATCCCATATTTGCACTCTAATGTTGGGTAGTGCAGCCAAAGACCTGGAAAAAAATGTGTATGTATGCATATATATATATACACACACACAGAGATAAGTCATAGATGACCTTTTAAAGTTAGAAGACTAAGGACTGTCCTATGCTGCATTAAATCTCAAGAGCAACACTGTCTGCAGAGATTTCACAAGCCAAATAGTCAGTTATAATCAGTGGTTGCGGTGGAAAGGGCCTGGGGAGGGTGTCATGAGACCTTCGGCGTAATTTTGGCTTTGCTAATAACTTGCTCTATGACCTTGGCCATCACTTAGCATCTGCAGTCTTCATTTTCCTCATCTACAAACTACAGGTTCTTCATGAGGTGACCTCAACGAAATTTTCCACGTCTCTCATTCTCAGCTGATTCTGTTTCTAATGGCTCTTTGACCTAAAACTAATCTCTAATCTATCTGTGTTCTTTTCCTCACCTAAAATGGATGCAGGTCAAATTCTTAATATTATTACAACAAAATCTTGGTAAGATTTTTAAAAAACTATTTTCAAGTTAATGGGCTACCCTTAGACCATTAATTCATAGAATCAAATTCCATAGCAGTAATAAAAACTGAACGCCTTGAAGCTTTTCCTGTGCAACCTAGCCTCCAAAAAATGCATTTTATTATCATGAATAAAGATAATAAAACATCCTGGTTTTTTATACCACATAAAATAACAAAATTATATGATGAGTCTGAAAACAAATGCAGATTATCTTTTTAGTCGCCAATTGGAAAGAGCACTATGGCACACAGCTGGAATCCAAAACAACAGAGATAATTGTCATGAGTCTCTGATTTAATTTAAATAAATAAATAAGTCTGCACTTTTTTTTTTCCCTGAATGCCAACTCTTGCTGAATTCATAGAATGGTCTTAAAAGGAAGATCTCGGAGTTGAAGTTATTAATTCTATATTCAAATATGAGAATGTGGACATGCTGGAATTTATGTGTGCACTTAAATACCAGATCCCATAAAGTAGCAATGCTTTAAATTGTCTCTTTGATAGTCTATATCAAATTGCAAACAGAATACATGCTCAGACTTCTAAAGTGGTATCAGAAGCACATCTTCTGACATGTTATCAGACAGCTGCAAAATGTCTCAGAGGCAGAGACTTCTGACATGCAGAGGATTGAGCCAAACTCAAGCTGGGAGAAATCCCATTCTGCCCAAGGAGGATCTTTCCTAGGTTCAGAAGCAAACCAGACACATGCAGTTGCAAAGATTTAACTAAATACAGTACTCCATTCTCACACAGAATTAAAAACCATTCACATACTGCATAATCTGAGGTTATTTATATTTCTTTTATTTCCTTTAAAATTAGAGAAACCATTACTAGTTACTTTTATCATCTCTTAATTTTGAAGAATTTTGAAGAATCAATCCGGTGTGTCAAAGACTAAATTTAAACTGTCACTCAAACTAGAAACTGAAAAGAAACATGAGTATGGGATCAAAATGTATAGAATAAAATTAAGTTGCCTACAATCTAAATTAGAGACTCCCACTGAACTAGGATCACCGAAGTGTCCAATCGGCATTGAACCTGTAAAAGACACAGAGCGCCAGGGGAAAGACACAGACTCCAAAATTCACTGTGCAGGTGGGCTATCCCGTCAGTTTACTGAGGCAAGCAGACTCAGCACTGCTCTCCCTTGGATGGAGACAGGCCCAAACGATACTCAGGAGGTTCTCTTTCCAAGATGAACCTGTTCATCTCCCGGCCCAGCCACAGACATATATTCCGTTTCCCTCTACTGCCCTAAGTAGGGCCACTGCTCTGCGTGAGTCAGGCGTGTCAGACCTCACTGGAAAGATCAAACCGTGATGATCGGGAGGCCTGGAGGACCCTCGGAACTCAAGAAAAGGTTGGAATAAAAGAGAAACAGAAATTCCACATCATGAAGCGTGGGTAGCGATTTCAGAACGAGGTTCCAACAGACTTGCCCAGAGCAGTGGACATTTGCCCTGCTGGTCCCACCTGGGGAAGTAAATCTCGGTTTGAGTTGAGGAGAGGAGGGGGAAGCGGAGGGGAACCGGGCGGGTAGAAAGAGGACGAGGGAGGGGGGCCCTGAGTTTGCCCTGAGCGATGGGCCCCCAGCCTACCGATACGGGACACCCCGGCCCGCTCCCCGCAGCCCTCTGCTGAGAGAGCAGGACATCTCGGAAGGGATGGGGAGAAGCTGGAGCAGTACGGAAGGGGGCGCCTCTGGCCTTACCCGGGCGGCTCTGGACGAGTAGGGGTCCTCGAAGAGAGCCCACATGCGGGGCTGCAGCCTCCTCCAGCGGCCGGACTTGCCGTCTGGGCCCCCCAGGCCCGCGGCGTCCTCGATGCCCAGCCTCTTGGCCGCCAGGTCCTCGTCGTCGCCGGGGTCGCCGCCGAGGAGGTCGGGGGCCTCGAAGATGTCGAGCGCCTCCTCGGCGTCGCGGTGCTGCCGGTAGGTCATCCAGCAGCAGGGCTCCACGTCGGTCTCGTCGATGCCCCAGAAGGCCAGCTCCTCCTCGAAGAGCGGCCCGCACACGTCGGCCGGGCAGTGCAGCTTGCCGGTGCGGTAGTAGTTGAGCACGTAGGCAAAGACGCCCGGGTGCCGGTCGAAGAAGAACTCGCGGCCGCCCCCGGCGGGGTGGTCGCCGCCGCGGGCGCTGCAATTGCGCGCGCCGCCCTCCAGGCAGCCGCCCGGCCCGGGGGACCGCGGGGGCGGCCGCGGCGGCGGCGAGCGCGCAGGGGGCGGCGGCTGCAGCGGGTCGCCCTGGGTTTCGGAGGCGGCGAGCAGGGCCAGGCGCGTCCCGGGCAGGGTCTTGAGGGTGCTGCGGTAGGTTTCGTGCCGGGTGCCCCCGACATTGAGGATCACCCTCTCGTTGCTCTCGATCTTGCCCATCTCTGTGCCTCAGACATGACTGGGGGGAGGCGAATACAGCGCCAAGTTAAACAGCGCGGCTGGCGGAGCCGCGCTGTGACCCCCGCCCCCACTCCCAGCCCCAGCGCCCCAGGATGCAGCGTGGACGGGGAGGTGAGGCGCCAAGGAGCCTCCCTGGAGAAGCCCGACGCCCAGCCCTGTCCCCGCCTCACGCAGCACTGAGCCTTCCCCAGGTTTCTAGAGAACTGAGGAGATAGCAGTCCCCATCTTCCTCGACCTCTCACGACCCCTCTCCCCCAGCCTCTCACCTTTCTCCCTCAGCTCTGCCTCCTGCAGCTTCTCACCCCTCACCTTCTCTCGAGTTGAACCCGTTTCCAGTCCCTACACCTCCCCCGCGCTCTCCCCAGTCCCCTCATTTTCCCCTCCGAGATCCTCCCGCGTTTTCTTCCTCCGCCCCATCCTCTCCCCAAGCCCGCTCCCTTTCCTCCCTCACACTGAGACCCGCTTCCCCCCTACCCTCTCCGGGAGGCAGTTCCCTTAGGCAAGGAGTTCTCTGTGCCCAGGCAACTTGACAGTGCTGGGTGGAGAGACCCCCGGACTGGGCGGCGAGCCCCCCCTCAAACGCGTACCCTCGGTGAACTCTGGACGGCCCGCCGCTCCCAGGCTCCCGGGGAATGCCCTCTGCACGACCTGTTCTCGGTTCACCTCTCCCCTCCCTCCCGGGCCAGGCAAATAGACCCAACGCAGAAGTCGGAGCAAAAACAAACGTCCCTGCTAGTGCCTTTCACCAAGGAGACCTCTGCCTAATTTCCTGATCCAGTTTTCTTTTCACATGATTGCTGTGAAAATTATTACTTGGGAAAGGAAACGACTAACTAGAATCCATTTTGGAGAGAAGTGATCCATGCATCCCACCCCATCCCCCTTTCCCAAGAGAAACAAACGCCTCTCCGGTGGAGAGTCGGGGGCTGCTTCCCAGGAGGCGCGAGTGGGGCGGGTCCCCGAGGGAAAGCTGCTGGAGGCACGCCCCCTGGACCCCGGAGTTGGGAGTCCTGGTGACGGTGTCCCCGTTTCCGACCTCCCAGCCACCTCTCCCCGGGGCTTCGGCTCTCCAGTCCAGGAGCGGAACGGAGCGGGGATGCCTGCCTCGCGGGCTCTCGCACGTCCTTCCCGGCAAACCCGCCCCTCGCCTTCCCACCCCTAGTTACCTTAAGGAGACCGAGAGGAAAGTGCTGCTGCTCCGGCGTCCGAGCGGACGAGGGGCTTGGGGCAGCCCGACTGAGTCCCGACGCCCAGCCCAGCCGCCCGGCGCCAACGAGAAACTACTTGTTGGCGTTTTCCCGGTGCAGGTGGTTGGGCCGCTGCCCCGGGTACCGGGCTCGCACAGACAGCGCCCGCCGGCCGCCCGCGCCGCCCGCCCTCATTCCGCGAGCGGCGGGCGCGCCCCGCGCCGACCTCGGCGCCGAGAGGCAGCATCGCGCGGGGCTGGGCGGACCATGGAGCTCGGGGCGGGCCCCGCCGGCGCGCCGCGACCCCGCCGGCAGCGGCCGCCGAGCGGCCCACCCGAGTCTGGGGGGCTCATCCGCCCGCAGGAGAGCCCACCCGACCTACGCGGGCCGCAGGTCTCCTTCCGCCCCGCAGGCGGCCGCTGCCGGAGCCGCCCCTCCGCGCCGCTCGCCGCCGGCCTCTGCGCCCGAGCCCCGAGCTCGCGGAGCGGCGGGTGGGCGGCGGGTGGGTCTGGGGAAGCGCTGCTGTACCAACCAGGTTCAGCTCCTTTCCTTCAGGGAGACTCTGTCCCCGCCCTCTCTGGAGCGGCTGTCTGCCTTATTTACACCCCACTCTCCACACCCTTTCTCTTCCCGCTACCCCACCCCTCCCAACAAGTGAGAGCGAAAATCTGAGACCAAGTGTGTTTTTTTATGTTTGTTTTTGTTTTTTTTCTTAATGGCAGCTGAAGGGAGCAAGCTCTACTTACAGGTGACAAGTGAGTCCGGTCCCTTGCGTCTTAACCATGGCTATGGCTTGCTCTTTTCAGTGAAATGTAGGTCTCCAGTCAGCACATCATGGTTATATAAAACAAAACAAGTTTTAAAAGTTTATTCCAGGAACATAAGGCTCTAGCAAGTGAAAATTCAGGTTTATCAGAAGCTTAAAAAGACAAACTACAGATATCCAAGTACCAAAGCAGTGATCTCATTAGCCGGTTTCTCCCTTTCTAAAAATTTTATTGGGCCCTGTATTAGTTTGCTAGGGCTGTCAATAATAGAGTACCACGAACTGGATTGTTTAAGCAGCAGAAATTTATTATCCCCCAATTCTGGAAACTCAAAGCTCCAAATGAAGGTGTTGTCAGGGTTGGTTTCTTCTGAGGGCTGTGAGGAATGGATCTCTCCCAAGCCTTTCTCCTTGGTTTATAGATGGCTGTCTTCTCCCTTTGTCTGTACCTCATTTTCCCTTTATGCACGCCTGTCTCTGAACAAATTTCTCCTTTAAACACTAGTCATACTGGATTAGGGCCCACTTTCATGATTTCATTTTAACTTAATTACATCTGTAAAGACCCTAACCCCAAAGAAAGGGGCACTCTGAGGTACTGGAGGCTAGGAGTCCCACATCTCTTTTTTGGGGCCGTGATGATTTGGGGGAGGTTTGAGGGGAAGCCTGAGACACAGTTCAACCCATATTAGATCTTACCACCAAATAGAGGGTGTGTTTCTGTGACTGTGCCTATATTTCTAGAAAGAAAAGGATGGAGAAGAGCGATCATGGTCCATGGAGGTAGTTTGATAGGCTTGAAGTCCGTGGAGTAGGTGAGACACCAGGTTGTATGTAGAAGGAAGTGCCTGAAAAACAGATACTAACATAGACACTATGGAAAGAGCAAGAGTTGTGAGTTACTAATGGAAACGTTTTAGCAATATACAAGACTACAAGATAGGCAATTAACTATAAACAATTCACTAAAGAAAATTCCTACCTGTTATGACTGTAAATACCTAAACAAAGTGAAGAAAGATCTTTGGAAGGGCACTGATGTCCAGGAAACTAATGCCAGAAAATATGGTAAGTATACATTTGTAAGAAATTTACTAACAGTATGACAGTAAATGTGTAATAATAACCTACCTAGCCTTGTGAAAGTATAAATTTGTTTTACTAACATGTAAAGAAATGTAACACTTAAATACTGAGGTAATAATTCTAGTTACAAAGTCATGGAGCCATTTCCTAAAAGAACAGTAATAGTATATTCAGTTGTCAGAAATTTACAAAGAAAAATTATATTCAAATTCTAATATGCATTCTCGTATTGTCTAGATAGTTCCTTATATAGCTTTAGTGTAAGTTCAATAGGGAGAAAAAGGCATATGGTTTGCTTTAAAATAAATTAGCAATAGTAAGTTTAGTAGCAGCAGCATTTATAGTAATAGCATTTACTGAGAGCTTACTATGTGCAAAATGCTTTACATAAATTACTCCTGTTGATTTAAATAGAGGAAATATTTATACTAAATTACAAGACTTCCAGAAAGATAACTCATACAGATGGCAGGAATCAATAATGAAAGCCTTCAGCTTGATAATGTTAAGGCTGCATTATAAAGGCTCTATATAGAAACCAAAAGAAAGGAGGAAAATGATGCAGAGGACTCATGGGGGAAAGGAAAAGACAAAGACCTAATGAATCAAGTTCAGTCTGAGATTATATAAGCTTCTCTGGAAATAATCACATTGGCGAAAGGATTCTCTTTTAGAAAAATTCAGAATTTTCTTGTGATTCATAAAAGAATAGCTGTGAAAAGAGAGAAGATTTTGGATAAGTCTGAAAACAAGAATATGGGAAGATAAGAGGATAAGATGCCCTTATCAATGGAGAACTGATAAATGAAACAATGAATGAGATACAGTCTCATTTTTTCCCTCTTGGTCAATATAAGAGAGGAAAATCCTAGAACAAATATCCAGGCTTCATATATAAGACCGGAGAGAATAGAACACCCTTCCCCCTGCCCCCCGCCCCCAACCTCAGCTAACTAACTCCACTGATCCTGCTGTAAAAGACCCATAAAAGCCGGAGGTGGAAGACAGACAGGAAGCAAATCTTTGAAAGATGGCAATGGAAAACCTAGGGGGAAATCAGTTGTGATTTCCTGTGTTGGTTTGTGTGGAACAAGAATTCAAAGGACTGTGTGGACATTACTTCTTGCAGAGAAGCAACTGAAATGCTCCTTCCTTTGTACCCTTAAGTCAGCATCACAGAAGGCTAAGAAACTGAGCAGCATATCACCACTAGAAATGTGGATCTCATGAAACCACCTTGTGACTGTCAGATGGCAACTTGTCAGATTTTAACATTTGAACAAATTAACTCTTTTAAAATCCAGTATGAGGATTATTTAAATATTATTAACCCTACTTAAGGAAGCAACATGTTCATAAGCAAAATTTCTCTGCAGTAGTCCTAAATGGCTGCGTTTTCCCATCCCTTCCTTTAGGTATGCCCTTTTGTAATGTGATTTTGCATCTTCTCCCACTAAGTCCATTTCTCCAGCCCTTGAATCTATACTGGCTTTGCATCTTGCTTTAGCCAACAGAAAAAGTGGAAGTGATTTTTTACCCATTCAACGCCTTGGCTTCAAAAAGTCTTGCATGCTTCTGCTTTCTCTCTTTCTTGGAACCTTACCCTAGAGCTATGACAACAAGTCTTATCTGACCTGCATGATGGAAGGAGTTACATTTTCCAGTGTCCTCCCACCCCACCCCAAACACACATCTCTTTGGTGCAAAGAAAAATAGTACTAGAAAATAAGTAAAAGGACATAATAGAGCAAGGATTTAAAAGAAATAAACATCTAAAAGATATAAAGTACCCCCCACCAATAGCTAAAACCTCATCTCTGCCCCTGGAGGATAGCCAGCTAATCTCCAGAGGTAGAACTGCCTTGCTCTTATGCGTGTGTCCAGAAGAGCTGTCCCAGACATGCTAACACACAGAATCAAGAGCTAAAGAGAAAACTATGTATAGAGGCTATTAAGTTTTGGAATGGTTTGTTATACAAATTGATTCATCCTCTAAGGTCCCTTCATCTGAAAATTAAAGGACATGAACCTACTTACCTTACCTGTTAACAATAACTAACATTTATATCATGTATTGTGAATTCTAAAAATCCCCAGCAATATATGATATATATTTTTCCTCAAGCTATAAATTTTTGAAAGGTGCTTTTCATAGTGGTCAATTCCACAGGCCTTGGAGACAGGTAAAATGAAATTTTATCTTCTGAGTGTTGCTTGCTAGATATCTGACCTGGAAAAAAGTACTCATCTCCTTGAGCCTCAATTTCCCTTTCCATAGAATAAAAAAGATGTCACTATAGTTAATATGGGGATTAAATGGCATAAGGCCAATAAAAAGCTTACATTTCTAGCATATTTTAAGCATCTATGGATAGTAACTTTTATTGTCAAATGAGGAATAAGTCTCATCCCAAAGTCACCTAGTTAATAATTGGCAGGAGCAGACCATAACCCATGTGTTTTCATGGCGGTTCTAACCCTTAACTGTTACAGCACACTATCCTGTAGAGAGGTCAAAACTAGTTCAAATATTGAATAGTCCACAAAGATGCAATGAAACCAAAACTCTAGAATACTTGCACTATGTCTGCATTCTTCACAAATTATTTTAGTTCAAAAATATATGTATTAGCCATCTTTTAATGACTTAGTTTATGCAATACACTTTCTAATACCCAACATAGTTACTTGTAACAATTATAAGATAGACCTGCTGCTGCTGCTGCTGCTGCTGCTGCTGCTGCTGCTAAGTCACTTCAGTCGTGTCCAACTCTGTGCGATCCCATAAACGGCAGCCCACCAGGCTTCCCCATCCCTGGGATTCTCCAGGCAAGAACACTGGAGTGGATTGCCATTTCCTTCTCCAATGCATGAAAGGGAGAAGTGAAAATGAAGTTGCTCAGTCGTGTCCAACTCTAGCGACCCCATGAACTGCAGCCTACCAGGCTCCTCCGCCCATGGAATTTTCCAGGCAAAAGTACTGGAGTGGGGTGCCATTGCCTTCTCCGAAGATAGACCTACATACAAAGAATTCATGGATTACTACTTTTACAACTTGGTCATTTGATTTGTAAGAAATATGTATTTGTGTTGGTTATCAAGAGTCAGAGGCTTTGCATAAATACTCAGCATGACAACATAGACATTGAACCAATTTGAGCTTGTCATATGCCTAGAAAATTAATGTGCAAGAGTTCTAAGAAAAGGCATTTAGATTGAAGAAAGAGAAAAAATTCCCATGAACATAGTATGATGTTGACAGATGAGCATTAAAAGCAAGAGTTGAAGATAGCCTTCTCATTATGAAAAATTCTTTATAGTCCTCTGCATCATCCATTTAAACAAATGCTGATACTGATGCTGAAGATAGACAGGTAACTTTGGTAAATGGAGCAATGCATTATTCACATTACACATCTTGATGTCATTTTAACTTACACAGAGGTCAGTGTGCAGCACTTTCTCCTGGTATGACTGATTGTTTTACTACTAAGGGTTAAATTATTGGCAGATACCGATAAAGTGCACTTTACTTCCTATTGCCCTTGTTCCTCAATAGGTCATGGGTGCAAGATAAGATGTTTCATTAAAATTTTATAATCTGTATTTTTAGTACTTCCCTGCCTTCTCCTGCTAATTATTTCATATGTGTATGACTTACATTATATACATTTATAGATTCCCTCTCTACATTTTCGGCCTCACTCCAGACTGGAGAGTTCTATGCTTTGAAGTGCATCAAACTCCCCTGAGAAGGCTTTTAAGATGCAAGGCTCCACCCTGAGTTTTTGTTTCAGTTGGTTTGGTCTGCACCAGTTTGTGCAGTCAGAAATCTGTGTTTTTAAAAAGCATCCTACACTTTATGAAATGTCCATAGGAAGCTGTATGGAAGGGAGTGTTTATAAATATATAACAAGGAATTAGCTGAAAATTGCACCTGCAGAATATATTAGAGAGGAGTGGAGCAAGAAGAGAACTAACATTTATTAAGGACAAACTGTAGATATTATACATTATTTTATTATTATTACAGAAAGTGTAAGAAGCAAGTATTGAAATACTAATTTTCTTCATATTAGGTCAGGGATTGTCAGAGTGACCAAAAAAAAAAGAAGAAGAATTATTAGCAACTGCAGTAGTCAAAACTTTTTTAGGTAATTAAGAGCAAAGTAAAAGTCAGAGAGGGACTTCCCGCTTGGTCCAGTGGTTAAGACTACAGGTTAGATCAACTACAGGTTAGATCAACTACAGGTTAGATCCCTGGTTGGGGAACTAAGATCCCACATGTGGCATGGCCAAAAGATTTTTTTAAAAGGCTAAGAGCTTTAGATGTGACTCATTTAATCCTCAACCTATGATTTTACCTGCATTTTACTAATAAGGAGACTGAGAATTTTAAAATAAGTTGCCCACTATCACACAACTAATAAGACACAGCTGGTACCATTCAACACATGTGCATTTAATCTCAATACCTGTGTTCTAGTCAGAGAGTAAATAGTAGAGCCATGATTTGAATATATGTAGAACCATAATTTGAATCAGAATTAAAAGACAATAGACATAACAAAAAATAAATAGCAAATTTGATGTATACCAATTGTTTTGATAATAGAAAACCCTTAGGTTTTAGATACTGTGATACTCATTATCACAGTATCTCAGAGCTATATCTCTCCCTTCTGTTTAATAAATAGCATATGAAAAAAAGCAGAAATCAAAATAAGACAGTAAAGCAAATTTTTTAAAAGGACTTTGGATTTATTTAATGCAAGAGGAGAAGAATGGAAACCATGAGTCACAAATATTGTTTTGCAAAAAGTTGGAAATAATCTGATAGAAATAATCCCTAGAAAATAAAGTAAGAGCTCAAAGAATGAGGAAAGCTTAAAGAGACTTGCAATAAGACTAAAGCAGATATAAGCACACCATTTTAGCTTTATTATTTAGAAAGATGTCTAGACAGGCAGAAAAGCAAGCTTCTGAAAAGTCACTATAGAAGATTTCAAATGGAGTTGAGGGAAGTTAAAATAATGTCAGGGCAAAGGAGGAGTTCTTATTGAAATTCTTTAACTGTGCTGTGGAAACCTGCTTTTCAGTTTATATTTGTTTATTTCTTTAAAGAAATGGAACTAGGGGATAACATAGAATATCATGTAAGTTTGGGGACAGAAGTGAAAAGTAATTTAAAACTCCAGTATGAATTAGCATGACAAAACAGCCTCTCAGAGAAAATGTTAAATCCTACAATAAAACACACTGTTAATTGTTTCCAAGAGATATAAAATACTTTCGAATTTTTGTCAGAAACACACATACACACACATCAATTTTTAACTCCATAGTAAGATATATAATCTTAAAAGTCCAGTATTCTCTGAAAGTCCTGAATCTATTTTATTGCCATAATTATGCCATAATTAAATTTGGACTGTTAGTTAAATAGATTTAAGAGTATCTTTAGCTGATTTCATTTAATTACTGTGATGGGTGACACAATTTATTAATGAAATATTAAACCAAGAGAATACTCATATACTCTTCCCTAGTCCTGAGACAATACTTTCTGCTTTTACTAGTAGTCATTTCAATTATTTTGTCCCCTTTTAGGCAAAGACAAAAAATCAGGGATGATAACAAAAATAAATAAATAAATTGTCCCAGAGGCATTGCCAATAGAATTTCTAAAACTAAGCTCATCAGCCATTGACTTCAGTCTCCAATTCAGCTTTTCCAACCCCCTCCTGAAATCTGTGAGTGGTACTGATATGCTCAAAGTGAAAACTTGGGAAACAGTCATGACTCAATCCCTCTATATCTTATATCCAAGATCAACTCTGTCACCAGGTTGAAAAAATTCTTCTCCTAAATAGCTTTCAAGTCTGTTCACTTCCTTCCATTCTTGACTGTCCAGGCAGTCAACATGTGTTATCTCCATAAAGTTCACAACTCCTAACAGAGTTCTCTGCCCTCAACATTAATACTAAAAAACAAAAACAATTCTGCATGTTGCAGTCAAAATGGTCTTTCAGAGAATAAAGATACTTATGCTGCCCTGTCCTATTTTATTACTTATCAGTGGCTACTCCTTGCATCTAGGAAAAACCCAATTTCCTTAGGATGTCCCTGTCCATCTCACCTGTGCCATTTCTTTCTCTTGCTTTCTCCTTCTTTATACTACCTCAGGATAGTCTCAGATACTGTTCTTTTTTCATGGAAACTTCCCTTCTCTCCTCACATGTCTAACTGCTACTCAACCTTTGGATCTCAGTAACAACATTGTCTTGTTGCAAACTTCCTCAATGCTGTAAAATATGTTGTATTCTGTGGATCCCAAACTATACACGTGTACATAGCATGCTATATTTTCTATATCAGGACACTTAGAAGTCAGAATTGCAAGTATTTTTTAATTGCTTATCTCCCATGGCAGACTACGAGGGCTGGAATCAAGTGTGTCTTGGATACAATTATATCCCCAATGTCTCTAGGTTAATGTCCACTTTACAATGATCTGTGATGGTGATGATGATGATGAAGAAATAACTGCAATTGTGATCATATTACATTTGATGACATTGTATTATATTATTGTATAACTACCATCTTCCAGATTCTGGGCTAAATGATTTATATTTATTCCTCCATTTAATTATCACAGCAAAGCTTTAGCATATGTATTATGATTACTCCCATTTTAGAGATAATGACTATTCCCATTTTAGAAATAAGAGCATGTAGGTGTAGAAAGGTTATTAAAATTGCCTTAAATCAAACCTCTAATAATTTGAGGAAATGAGACTTCAATCCAGGTGTTTTAGCTGCAAAGGTTGTCTTTTTCAATGTGTGGAGAAAATTATTCTTTATGAGTTTGAGTTTCTACAACTGAGAATTTTAGATATTGAATTCTTATCCCATTGGATTTCTGACGTTTCCATCTTATTCATTCACAATGTAATGCTAGTGCTCTCAGCTCTGCTTCTTGTTCTTAAGAATTCTAAATGTAGTAATTCCTTGGAAAATTACAAAACTCATACAAGTTTACAAAGTAAAAGTGTTTTAATGGGTATTCAGAAGTATATAGTCAAAGTCCTTCTAATTTTAAAATTAATTTAATGACACTATTTTTCAGTCAATGTCTTGTTCTAATACTAGACATCTATATTCAAAAAATAAGAGAAAATCTTCCAAAATATAAGGATGCTTCTCAACTTGCTTCTTACCTGAAGTTGGTTAGAGTCTAAAAGCCTCTTCTCATTTTGAAATTTACCTGCCCCTTTCAGTCCAAGATAATATAATTCTTTTACAATTTTTTTAAATTTTAAATTGTATCAAATTAAGATCTAGTCTATTAAACAAAAGATATATTCATATATTTTTTTCCTCAAAGCCCATCTAAAGCTTGGGTTCCAGTGAGGCTGCTATGATACAAAACCCTTAATAGTTTTAGTTCTATTGTTTTAACAGGGAAAGTCTTTGTGGCATGCCCTTAAATTCTTTAGATGGCTTGTGTCTAACTGAAAGTAACTATGAGAGATAACAACTTATATCTTTGGGGGCTTTTAACAAAGGATCTTATAGCCCTGTCTGAATTTGATTTGTTACTTTGGTAGTCTTTTGCTGGGAAAGATTAAGAAAAGAAACAGTTTTATTTCAAATCCAGCAAGTTCTAGTTCATGTAATCTCTCTAAATTATGCTCAAAAATGTAGAGGCTTCTTCTTTGGTGCATCTATTCTTCTCCTGTTTTATCACAGCCAGTAAAAAGAAGCCAGTTGTCACTTTGTACATTTTGCCTAAAAATCTCCCCAGCCAGATCTGAGTTCATGGGGTTTCCTTTCTATTTTTCATGTGACCATAGGCAACAGTACTGTCAAACTTTCTTACACTATGTAATGAGAATCCCTTGTTTTCCAATTTCCAATAATATTTTCCTCGTTTTCCTTCAAGCCTTCACCAGTGGTTTCCTCAAGGTTATTTCCAGCTTTGGCTAACAGTCTTCTTGAGAGTCTTTCTGCTTTGGTCAGCCACTGGGTCTCAAAGCCAGTGGGAAATGCTTTGGGTTTTTACTACAGTAGTGCTAGAGGAGAGTGAAAAAGTTGTCTTAAAGCTCAACATCCAGAAAACTAAAATCATGGCATCCGGTCCCATCACTTCATGGCAAGTAGATGGGGAAACAGTGGCTGACTTTATTATTTGGGGCTCCAAAATCACTCCAGATGGCGATTGCAGCCATGAAATTAAAAGACGCTTACTCCTTGGAAGGAAAGTTATGACCAACCTAGACAGCATATTAGAAAGCAGAGACATTACTTTGTCAACAAAGGTCCGTCTAGTCAAGGCTATCGTTTTTCCAGTGGTCATGTATGGACGTGAGAGTTGGACTATAAAGAAGGCTGAGCGCAGAAGAACTGATACTGTTGAACTGTGGTGTTGGAGAAGACTCTTGAGAGTCCCTTGGACTGCAAGGAGATCCAACCAGTCTATCCTAAAGGAGATCAGTCCTGGGTGTTCATTGGAAGGACTGATGCTGAAGCTGAAACTCCAGTACTTTGGCCACCTCATGCGAAGAGCTGACTCATTTGAAAAGACCCTGATTCTGGGAAAGATTGAGGGCAGGAGGAGAAGGGGACGACAGAGGATGAGATGGTTGGATGGCATCACCAACTCAATTGACATGGGTTTGGGTGGACTCAGGAGTTGGTGATGGACAGCGAGGCCTGGTGTGCTGCAGTTCATGGGGTCACAAAGAGTCGGACACGACTGAGTGACTGAACTAAACTGAACTGAACACTTACAGAATCAAATTCTGTTTTGCTTAGATATGCAGCACAAACTACTCCGTAAACTTTGGGGCTTAAAACCAGAGCCATCTTCTTATTATCCGCAATGGTTCTGCAGGTCAAGCACCATAGCAAGAGATGGTCCATCCTTGCTCCATGATGAGGAAGGCCCCAGATGAGAAGATTGAAATGGCTGTGGGCTAGATCTGCCGAGGCTGACTGTAAGTTTGCTGTCTACCTAATCTCAGGGTCTTTCCATGGGATGTCTTCTTGCCATTTTTCCAGTATGTCAGCCCAGGAGAGTCATACACTTTACACTGAAGCTCAGAGTTTCAAAAACGATAGATCCAATAGATGATAGCATAAACTACAGGATTCCTATGGTGCCACAAAACTAGCCTTAAGCTTCAGTCCTAGTAGTTTTATTTATATTCCATAATCTACTAAATTAGTTCTATCTTGGGACCGTTTCATTAACTGTTTCCTTTCCTGAATTGCTATTCTACTGGATCTTTTCCTGGATTGCTCTTTATGTCATTCAAGTCTCTGGTCAGACTCATCATCACACAGTGACTGCCTTGACATGGTTACCTCCTGCATCAGTCACCCAGAATCCAAGGAAGCATGTCACTTTTCTTAGTGAGATTGGAGGGAGTGCAGTGGAGAGGTCAAAAGGAAAAAGAGAGCCCTCTATTGCAGGTGGTGAGATACAATTACTTATGACTATTTTTTTCCCCTCTGTGAATCTTTGTGGTTTTATGAAAAGCAAAATGATATACAATCTAATCATGTATCACTTTGTTTCTTGCCCTTAACTTAATAGATTTGGGGAAGATGTAATTATAAAGGGTTTCCCTTGTGGCTCAGTTGGTAAAGAATCTGCCTGAGATGCAGGAGAACTCGGTTCAATCCCTGGGTTGGGAAGATCCCCTGGAGAAGGGAAAGGCTACCTATGCCAGTATTCTGGCCTGGAGAATTCCACGGACTGTATAGTCCCTGGGGTCACAAAGATTTGGACATGACTGAATCACTTTCATGAAGGGCTTCCCTGATAACTCAGTTGGTAAAGAATCCACCTGCAAGCAAGAGACCCTAGTTCGATTCCTGGGTCGGAAAGAAATAAGTTAGAATCTAAACTTTAAAAAGTGGGGACAACTTTTTATTCTTCAATATTGAACAATTCAATATTGAATATTGAAGAATATTCAACCCTTAAACTCCTCAACTTGTCTCTAATCAACTGTGTCAATCACCATCTTCCTGTTTTGTTTTACTCCCATACCCTAACCAACATCAACAATAGTTGAAAGATAGAAAATATACAGTATAAAACAAACACTTATGCATTTTATTCATTCAAATACTATTTCTTAAACTCTAATTATTTCTCATCTGAACAATAGAATGCCAAATGAAATTGCAAGTTTGGAAATTATATTAGACATAGAAAAGTCTGATTTCAATGGTTTTAAGTACAATGTGTTGTATTGTCATAGCAAATGCAAAGAAATTATTAGAAAGCAATGCCTGGATCAACTTGGATGAACTCTCCCTTCAGGCAACAGAGGAAACTAGAAATTTAATTGTAGTCTTGTCCCCGTCTTAGAAATGTGGACGTCAAATCACAAGGGAATATCATTAAACATCAAGTTTCATCACTTCCACCAGGATTTAGAAGCAAGTTAATTTCACATGCATTTTTTTCTCTGTAAGGAAAATGTTTCCACAGAATCTAACTCATGGGAATCGTACTAGAATCTATTACACTGTGAAAAAAAAGTAATATAGAAATATCTTTGTGCCATTGCTAGCCTAGAAAGCACAGGCAAAGCTAGTAACACATAATCCATTAAGAAAGTGTACCCAGAAGTCCCATTCTCAGGCTAGCAAAATAAAAGTCTTGAATCTCTTCTTGTGAAGATAAAATTACTTTTTTGGAGTAAAACTACTTGCAATAAAATGGAATGGAGGAACTCTGACTATAAAGGACAGGCAGAAATATAATTTGTCAAATTATATGTTACTACCCTGGAAGAATTAAGAGACTCCACAGAGCTGGACATATTGCTTATAGAAAAAAAGTAGCAGCTCTCTCTTAATATATAATAACATTAAGATTTTGTTTCTGATAGCTGGTGAATGTTCTGATTGTTCATATTTTCAAGTCATGTAGCAATTATTCCTTTAGATTTCAAATATTTACTTTTCAATATTTCAAGAAAAGCTATTTAGAATATATTTCACATTATCTGCTTTAGTAAATTCTGTGAAGAAGCTTAATTTATCTTCTCTATTGATTCAGAAGGAAAATACTTTATTGTTTTATTATCTTATATTTATTTTATTATTGGTGAATTTAACTTACTTGTTAAATATATATATTTAGTTACATTTATACATATATTAATTTACCTTATATATAAAATATATACACATATGTATGTGTATATGTGTGTATCTGTTGCTGAAGCACGCAAAAATAAGCTATAGATGACTTTATGTTTTATCTCTGATTACTTCAGTATGTGTTTCCTATAAATGAATACATTCTCTTATATGTATAATACCTAAGAAAATTAACAATTCAGTAATGTCTATATAAACATTCCATGTTGAATTTTTCCCATTCTGGGATCTAATTATGTATGAAGTGACATAGTGTTTTTACATAGTTGAATGTGTTCGTTATGTCTCTTTAATCTCTTTTCATCTGGAATTTGTTGCCCTTTCTTTGTTTCCCAAAGAGACCTGGCCATTTGTCTTGCAAGACATCTGATGGTCTAAACTTGTCTGACTGTTCTCTCATCAGATTCAACTACACATTTGTGGAAAGAATACATGATATAGCCTTGTTTTTTATTGTATCATATATGAAGACATGCAGTAGCCAATTGTACAACTGCTGATGCTAAGGTGGTCATCTGGTCATCGAGCAACCACCAAGTCTCTTAAGATAAAGATACATTAGACTATAGTAATTAGTGAATAATCTGTGGATGATTCTTTGTGATCACGTGAAAATTCTTTTTCCCAACCCTATGTTTTTAGCATTCATGGATAATCATTATCTAATTTTGATTAAATTAGTTGTTATAATTAAGAAATCCTAGAAATAAAATATATAGTAAATTATTACATGAGACATTAGACACAACAGATGAAGTATTTAGTGAAGTGGAAGTTCGGTCAACTAGTAGAAAATATGAAGACTGAAACCACATATAGGGTAAAGGAGTAAAAAATGAAGAATACAGAAGATTATGGAACACTATAAAAGGTCTAATAAGAATTAAAAGCACTGAAGGAAAGGAAAGAAATAAAGGGGCAAGTAACTATGCTTTTCAAACATACAGGATAGCTGCCTAAAATTAGATGATGTTATTGACCTGAAAGAATATGGCCTTAAAGTTTAAAGTTTTTACCCCTGGCGTTACTAGTGTCTGCTCATGGCAAAAATGTCTTTATTCATAAGACATATCATACAACTTTAACGGTCTTCAGTAGCCTCAGTTTTCTAAATGGTGATTTTAAACAACACATATTGTCAACAGGAAAAAATATGTTATTATTTTACAATTATTATTCTTCATAGAGAAAACGTCTTATCTTCAGATAACTTAATATGCCAAAATAAAGTCCTATTTTCAACAAATTTAATTGAAAAGAGTGAATTGAAAATATGTAGCTATTGTTCAGTCTATCTTTGAATAACCATGCCTTGATTTACATATTGTCAAGGTATTATTTGGAAAACATCAGAAAAAAAATCTTTATCGGAACTACAAGACATTTACAAAATAGTTTGTACACAAATCCATTCTCTTAAAAAAATCATTGTTAATTATGCATATGTTTGCTTTTTTAATAATGTATCTACCTTTGAAGAGTCAAAGTCATGAATGGACTTAAAACTGCATAAACCAAGTTTATAGTATAATAGTTTTTGTTTGTTTGTTTTAATTGTTAGGTATTAGGAATAACTTTGACCATTTTTAAGAAAAATTTTTAGGTTTGTAACATACATGTAAGGTTAAGGAAGAAAAATTTCCAGCATATCCAAAATATTCCTTCAGTGCCTTGCCAATCATTTCACCTTGGCTTCCAACAACAAATATATCCTTGTTATTTTGATGTTATGTAAAGAGAGATATCAATGCAAAGAAATAGAGGAAAACAAGAGGATGGGAAAGACTAGAGATCTCTTAAAGAAAACTAGAGATACCAAGGGAACATTTCAGGCAAAGATGGGCTTGATAAAGGACAGAAATGGTATGGACCTAACAGAAGCAGATGATATTAAGAAGAGGTGGCAAGAATACACAGAACTGTACAAAAAAGATCTTCACGACCCAGATAATCACGATGGTGTGATCACTGACCTAGAGCCAGACATCCTGGAATGTGAAGTCAAGTGGGCCTTAGAAAGCATCACTACGAACAAAGCTAGTGGAGGTGATGGAATTCCAGTTGAGCTATTTCAAATCATGGAAGATGATGCTGTGAAAGTGCTGCACTCAATATATGCCAGCAAATTTGGAAAACACAGCAGTGGCCACAGGACTGGAAAAGGACAGTTTTTATTCCAATCCCAAAGAAAGGAAATGCCAAAGAATGCTCAAACTACTGCACAATTGCACTCATCTCACACGCTAGAAAAGTAATGCTCAAAATTCTCCAAGCCAGGCTTCAGCAATACATGAACCATGAACTTCCAGATGTTCAAGCTGGTTTTAGAAAGGCAGAGGAACCACAGATCAAATTGCCAACATCCACTGGATCATTGAAAAAGCAAGAGAGTTCCAGAAAAACATCTATTTCTGCTTTATTGACTATGCCAAAGCCTTTGCCTGTGTGGATCACAATAAACTGTGGAAAATTCTGAAAGAGATGGGAATACCAGACCACCTGATCTGCCTCTTGAGAAATTTGTATGCAGGTCAGGAAGCAACAATTAGAACTGGACATGGAAAAACAGACTGGTTCCATATAGGAAAAGGAGTACGTCAAGGCTGTATATTGTCACCCTGCTTATTTAACTTATATGCAGAGTACATCATGAGAAATGCTGGGCTGGAAGAAGCACAAGCTGGAGTCAAGATTGCCAGGAGAAATATCAATAACCTCAGATATGCAGATGACACCACCCTTATGGCAGAAAGTGAAGAGGAACTAAAAAGCCTCTTGATGAAGGTGAAAGAGGAGAGTGAAAAAGTTGGCTTAAAGCTCAACATTCAGAAGATGAAGATCATGGCATCTGGCCCAATCACTTCATGGGAAATAGATGGGGAAACTGGAAACAGTGTCAGACTTTATTTTTGGGGTTCCAAAATCACTGCAGATGGTGACTGCAGCCATGAAATTAAAAGACGCTTACTCCTTGGAAGGAAAGTTATGACCAACCTAGATAGCATATTCAAAAGCAGAGACATTACTTTGCCAACAAAGGTCTGTCTAGTCAAGGCTATGGTTTTTCCTGTAGTCATGTATGGATGTGAGAGTTGGACTGTGAAGAAAGCTGAGCACTGAAGAATTGATGCTTTTGAACTGTGGTGTTGGAGAAGACTCTTGAGAGTCCCTTCGACTGCAAGGAGATCCATCCAGTCCATTCTGAAGGAGATCAGCCCTGGGATTTCTTTGGAAGGAATGATGCTAAAGCTGAAACTCCAGTACTTTGGCTAACTCATGCAAAGAGTTGACTCATTGGAAAAGACTCTGATGCTGGGAGGGATTAGTGGCAGGAGAAGAAGAGGACAACAGAGGATGAGATGGCTGGATGGCATCACTGACTCGATGGACATGAGTCTGAGTGAACTTCAGGAGTTGGTGATGGACAGGGAGGCCTGGTATGCTGGGATTCATGGGGTCGCAAAGAGTCGGACATGATTGAGCGACGACTGAACTGAACTGAACTGAACTGAAAGAGAGACACGGAGCTTCCCTGGTAGTTTAGTCAGTAAAGAATCTGCATGCCATGCAAGAGACTGGAATTCAATCCCTGGGTTGGGAAGATCCCCTCAAGAAGGAAATGGCAATCCACTCCAGTATTCTTGCCTGGAAAACCCCATGGATAGAGGGGCCTGGTGGGCTACAGCTCAAGGAGTCACAAGAGTCAAACCCAACTTAGTGACTAAACCACCAAAGAGAGTTATTTAATATGTATCCTTTCATATCTGGCTTCTTTTCTTGGACATTATGTTTGTGAGATTCATCCGCATTGCTGAATGTAGTCATAATTCATTTTTTTTCATTTTTTAAAGAGATCTTATTTTTAGAGCAGTTTTAGGTTTACAACAAAATTGAGGAGTAGGTACAATTTCTGTTTTTCTGAGAAAATTTCTATTTCTCCTTCCCTTTTGAAGGATAATTTCATAGGGTACAGATTTCTAAATTGCATAGTTTTTTCACTCAGTCCTTTAAATATTTTACTCTACTTTCTTCTTACTTACATGGTTTCTGAGAAAAAGTCAGATGTGATCATTTCTGTTTCTCCTAGATAAAGTGTTGCTTTCCTCTTTGTTCTTTAGGGATTTTTTTTTTATCTTTGATCTTCTACAACTGGAAAATAATATGCTAAGGTGTAGTGGTTTATTGGTGTTTATCTTGCTTGCTGCTATCTGAGCTTCCTGGATGTGTGGTTTGGCATCTGATTAATTGGGGGAAATTCTCAGTCATTATAGTTTGAAATATTTCTTCTGCTCCTTTCTCTCTTTCTTGTCGTTCTGCTATTCATATTATACATGAGTCACGCCTTTTGTAGTTGTCCACAGTCCTTGGATATTCTATTCTGTTTCTTTCAGCCACTGTTCTCTTTGCTTTCAATTTTTGAGAATTCTCTGAACTGATTCTCTAGTTCAGGGATTCTTCCCTTTGCCACATCCAGTCTAGTAATAAACCCATTAAAAACATTCATTTGTGTTCCAGTGTTCTTGATTTCTAGCTTTTATTTTTGGTTCTTTGTCAGGATTTCTGTCTCTGCTTAATTGCCCATTTGTTCTTACATGCTGTCTATGTCACTCCTTAGAGCCCTTTAAGCATAGTTAATCAAAGTTATCTTAAATGTGTGGGTCTGGGACTTCCTTGGCAATTCAGTGATTAAAACCTTGCACTCCCATTTCAGGGGGCTCATGTTCAGTTCCTAGTCAGGGCAATATCCTACATCCACAAGGTGTGGCCAAAAATTATTCTTGTTGTTTAGTCACTATATCTTGTCTGACTCTTTGTGACCTCACGGACGATAGCCTTCCAGGCTCCTCTGTCCCTGGGATTTTCCAAGCAAGAATACTGGAGTGGATTGCCATTTCCTTCTCCAGGGAATCTTCCCCACCCATGAATGAAACTGCATCTCCAGTATTGGCGGGCATATTCTCTACCATTAGGCTACCAAGGAAGCCCTGTGGCCAAAAATAAATAAATAAATAAATTCAGGGTCTGATAATTTCGATGTTTCTGCCATGTGTGGTTCTCTGTATCTTCAAATTATGGTTTTTGCTTTTTGGTATGCCATTTTTCTGTTTTTTGTTTCTGTTTTTCCTGATAGCCAAGCATGCTGTACCAGGTAAAATAGACTGCTGTAAATAGGCCTTCACTAGTATGGTGGTGAGGTATGGGAGGGTGAATGCATTCTGCTGCTGCTGCTAAGTCGCTTCAGTCGTGTCTGACTCTGTGCAACCCCATAGATGGCAGCCCACCAGGCTCCAACGTTCCTGGGATGCATGAAAGTGAAAAGGGAAAGTGAAGTCGCTCAGTTGTGTCCGACTCTTAGAAAACAATTAGGTCTGAGTCTTTTAATGAACCTAACCCCACTCCAGTACTCTTGCCTGGAAAATCCCATGGATCGAGGAGCCTGGTTGGCTGCAGTCCATGGGGTCGCTAAAAGTCAGACACGACTGAGCGACTTCACTTTCACTTTTCACTTTTCACTTTCATGCATTGGAGAAGGAAATGGCAACCCACTCCAGTGTTCTTGCCTGGAGAATCCCAGGGACAGGGGAGGATGGTGGGCTGCCGTCTATGGGGTCGCACAGAGTTGGACACAACTGAAGCGACTTAGCAGCAGCAGCAGCAGCATGCTTCTGAATTATGACCTTCACAGATTTCTCAATTTTCTTCTCCAATAATGGGACAAAAAGGGCAGACTGAGCTGGATTTGGGTATTTCCCTTCTCAAGATCAGTTAGACTCTCATCATACTCCAGCTGCTTAGGCTCTCATTAACTAGTTTCACAGGCATGCTTTGTTGAGAAGAGTGCTCTGGATGGTTCAAATTGTTTCATTTTCCTCCTCCCTCTACTGGAAGCCTTAGGGGATTTTCCTCTGATTGTTGTTATTGAGTCACTCAGTCATGTCAGACTCTTTGCGACCCCATGGACTTCGGCATGCCAAGTTTCCCTGTCCTTCACCATCTCCCAGAGCTTGCTTAAACTCATGTCCATTGAGTTAGTAATGCCATCTAACCATCTCATCCTCTGTCACCCTCTTCTCTTCCTGCCTTCAATCCTTCACAGCATCAGGGTCTTTTGCAGTGAATTTACTCTTCACATCAGGTGACCAAAGTATTGGAGCTTCAGCTTCACCATCAGTCCTTCTAGTGAGTATTCAGTATTCAAGATTTCCTTTAGGATTGAAACAGGTTTGATCTCCCTGCAGTCCAGGGGACTCTCAAGAGTCTTCTCCAATACCACAGTTCAAAAGCATCAATTCTTTAGTGCTCAGCCTTCCTTATGGTCCAGCTCTCACATCTGTACATGACTACTGGAAAGGCCATAGCTTTCACTGTACGAACCTTTGTTGGCAAAGTGATGTCTCTGCTTTTTAATTTGCGGTCTAGGTTTGTTATAGCTTTACTTCCAAGAAGCAAGATTCTTTAATTTCATGGCTGTAGTCACCGTCTGCAGTGATTTTGGAGCCCAAGAAAATAAAGTCTGTCATTGTTTCATTATTTCCCCATCTATTTGCCATGAAATGATGGGACCGGATGCTGTGACCTTAGTTTTTTGAATGTGGAGCTTTAAGCCAGCTTTTTCGGTCTCCTTTTTCACCTTCATCAAGAGGCTCTTTAGTTCAGCTTTACTTTCTGCCATAAGGGTGGTGTCATCTGCATATCTGAGGTTATTGATATTTCTCCCAGCAGTCTTGATTCCAGTTTGTGCTTCATCCAGCCCAGCATTTTGCATGATGTACTCTGCATATAAGTTAAATAAGTGAGGTGACAATATACAGCCTTGACATACTCCTTTCACAGTTTTGAACCAGACTGTTGTTCCATGTCAGTTCTAAATGTTGCTTCTTGACCTGCATACAGGTTTCTCAGGAAGCAGGTAAGGTGGTCCGGTATTCATGTCTCTTTAAGACTTTTCCACAGTTTGTTGTGATCCACACAGTGGATATCTTGTCATGCCCCTGGAGATCTATTTCACACCACTGTGGGAACCCCGCTGTGGCTTGGTTCCCTTGGAGTTTTAAACTCTGAGAGTTGTCCACACTGAGCCTCCAGAAGTCTCTCAATTGGAGTTCAGTTTTTCTCTTACTCCTAGGACTAATTCCTGCCGCTGTTTCTGCTTGTGATTCTCTGCTCTAGTAAGCCACTACTTCCCAGGTCTACAGTCTTGGGGACAGCAGTTTGCCCTGTGGCCTTCTCTCTCTTATGTATCCTAGAAAAGTTACTGATTTTTCAGTCTGTTCAACTTTTTAGTTGGTTTAAAACAGGATAGGTGCCTTCCAAGCTCTTTTATGAAGAACCAGAAACTGGAAATGTTTGCATTTTAGTCATTATTAACATAGAATTACTGCAATTTAAAGGAGATCAGTCCTAGGTGTTCATTGGAAAGACTGATGTTGAAGCTGAAACTCCAATACTTTGGCCACCTGATGCAAAGAGCTGACTCATTTGAAAAGACCCTGATGCTGGGAAAGATTGAGGGCAGGAGGAGAAGGGGACGATGGAGGATGAGATGGTTGGATGGCGTCACCGACTCAATGTACATGGGTTTGAGTGGACTCCGGAAGTTGGTGATGGACAGGGAGGCCTGGCGTGCTGCGATTCATGGGGTCGCAAAGAGTCGGACACAACTGAGCAACTGAACTGACTGACTGCAATTTATGTATTAACTTATGAATAATGATAATTTTGTTTTTTTCAACAGTCTTGACTTATAAAAGTCTAAAATAACATATTTTTACCTCTTCTTGAAAAAATGCAAGGCTTTTAGAATACTTTAAATTTGTTTATTTAGATTTAAATTATATTGTTGTCATTCATTACATATACAGAGATATAACTCTATGACATACATATGTATAATGTGTATCATATATATTAAATGTATATATACAAGTATTCTTGCTGGGAAAATCCCATGGACAGAGGAACCTGGTCAGCTACAGTGCATAGGGTCGCAAAGATTCAGACACAGTTGAGTGACTGAACACACACAGCGTGTATTAAACTCTATAAAATATTGTTCTTATTCTGTATAGTCACTGGTTATATATGTCCATATATTTCTGTCCATCACTCTTTATTTATTCTTCCATCTCAGTGCTCCTTACAATCTTTTTCCTTCTTCCAGAATAACAACCTTTACTGTTTCCTTCAGAAGTCAGATGATGACAGATTTTTCTAAGAATGCCTGTGTTTTGTCATCAGTTTTAGAGGCTGTTTTTTACTATTATACCCTGATTCCTAATTGCTATTGAGAAATCAGGTGTCATTCTTGTTCTGTTTTTCTGTTGCTGTGAAAACTTTCTATTTATATGTTTTAGTTTATATTTTTACAGTTTTACCTTGAGGGATCTCAATAAATCTTTTTATTACTCATCCTTTTCTGTATTGGAAGGGCGTCTTGAATTTGTATATTGGTATCTTTCATTAATATTAGATCTTTGTAGCTATTAGGTCTTGAGATATTGTTTCTGCTCTGCCCTCATTTCTTTTCTCCCACTAATACAGCTGCACTTATTTAAGATCTTGTCACTGTATTTCTTATATCTTTTGTATTGCTTTCTGTATTTTTTCACTATGTTGTTTCTCCATGTCTTGTTATGAACATTTTCTTTTGACCAATCATCATCATAATTTTCTTATAAGATACATATTTAAGTCTATATTTAAATACTTAATTTTGATTTTTAGAATTTTTCTTTAAGTCTGCATTTTTTTATAGTTTCAAGTTTTCTGTCAAAGTTTTCAATCTTTTTTTTAATTCCTGAACAAGTACTACATAGTTATTTTTAAATCTGTAACTCTATTATCTCTATTTCTTATTGATCTATTTCTATATTTTATTGTTTCTCTTGGTTTTAACTCATGTTGATTGCCTCCATTAGTTACTCAATCTTTTTTTTAAATCTTATTTACAAACATCATGTGCTGTGCTATGCTTAGTCACTCAGTCACGTCCAACTCTTTGCCACCCTATGGACTGCAGCCCGCCAGGCTTCTTTGTCCATGGGGATTCTCTAGTCAAGAATACTGGAGTGGGTTGCCATGTCCTCTGCCAGGGTTGCTCCCAATTCAGGGATCAAACACAAGTCTCCCACATGGCAGGCAGATTCTGTACCATCTGAATCACCAGGGAAGTTCAAGAATACTAGAGTGGGTAGCCTAGCCCTTCTCCAGGGCAATGTCCCTGCCCAGGAATTGAACCAGGGTCTCCTGCTTTGCAGGTGGATTCTTTACCAGCTGAGCTATGCAGGAAGCTTAAAAACTTCATAAATGAACTTTTATGTAAATAACCTGAGGCCTATGATGACATTAACTTTTGCCAGCTTCTCTGTTATTGCTCTGTGATCTTTTGCTACACGTTACTCAAAAACATGAATTAGCTGTTCTAATTTAGTGATCATACAAAGAAGGGCTCAACTATTTTATTTAGCTTATTTTGGAAAAAAATCTGATATTTTAGTATATCCTTTATTCATCTATGTTAACAATTATTTATTGTTAAATAGTCATTAGATTCATGTATCCAAGAAAGCTAATAATAGATCACTTACATCCCTTTACAGAGATTAAAATGACTTGATCACTTTCTTGAAAGGCTTTTCTACTTCTGATTCAACTTTATTTTAGGGTGCATTCTTTGACATTCTAACTCAAGATGGAATATTTGCCAGTGCTATTCCTTCCTGATAAATTCTTGATACTAATTTGCCTCTCTAGTCCTATAAGGCTATTTAAAACTCTGCTCAGCCCTTACCCTCTGAGACCCATTTCTCCGAATTGGTATTGGCATATATTGCCCGTAAGACTAGTGCCCCAAATATCAGGATTGCCTCTGTCCTTCATAATTCTGCTTTACCTTGTTAATTTTCTGTGCCTTCAAGCAATTTTGATTTGATACTTTATCCATTTTTTCTAGATGATCTATAGGGCCTGCATTTCTTTGCCTGCTGTTATTAGAATCACTTTTTTTGAGTAACCTTTACTAAAGGTTACCCAAAACAAGTATGAATTGGCTGTTCTGATTGAGTAATTATTTATAACAAAGAACTTCTCTACAGTTTTATTTAGTTCATTTTTGCAAAGAACATACCATTTTAGAATATCTATTACTTACCTATTTAACAATTATTTATTGAGGATTTACTATGCACAAGTATGAAATAATGGGAAACACACACTTTTCCCACCTCAGCCTTTACTTTCTCATTGGTGTAATACAGTAAACAAACACATAAGTATAATAACCTCAGATTGTAATTAGTACTATGAAGGGAATAAATAGCAGGTTATTATAGAAAGTAAATGTTAAGCTGAAACAAAGATTGAGAAGGAACTCACTCTACAGAATATTAGAAAAACAGTGTCCAGGCAGAGGAAAGTAAATAAATGAATGCCCCATGGAAGAAAAAAGCTTGCTGTGTCAGCAGATCATGTGAAATGTGAGAGCAGATTAGAATAAATTGAAGTTGGAAAGAAACAGTGTCTGGATTATACAGAACTCTGGGCTGTAGAGCTCTGGGCTGTAGTAAGAATAACTTGTCTTTGGTCTGTAACTGTTTTAATACAATATAGTATGAGTTATGGCTCTGTGTTGTAGCTAAGTTAACTATCATAATATTTCTACCTAAATGACTACCAAAAAAATGTTCTCAGGCCACTAAACTGGTAGGAGTACCCTGGACTGTCAAATTAGTTCGTAACTAAGTTGTTTCCACTGATATTTTTATCTTTAGAGGGTAGTGGAAGCAACTTGGGACATTGCTACTCTGAACTTAGTAATGACCAAGAAGGAAAAATCGGTCGGTAGAACATAGAAAAATTGGTGACAAGAATCTTGACAACAGGCAACAGTGCTACCCTAGAGTCTAAAATCACAACGAAGGGAAATTCTGGGTACATTCAGACAACCTTTTTGTTTACCTTTTTGAAGAAAAGCTTGTTAGTCTGTTTAAGAAGAAAGTGAAATTGAACTCAGGCTATCAGAAGCTATAAGGTGAAACATCTGGACCCTTTAACATCTGAGCCACCAGGGAAACCCATCAAAATTCTCCGCAAGATATAATTCTGCTTATATTGTACGGAAGAGATACTGATGAGAAAAAATGTGGGGACAGAAACATGATATTTCCACCAAAAAAGCTTTCTGATACATTTATTAAAAACTGTATTCAAAAAGGCAAACAAAATAGTCACAGTATTATAATAGTAGCACTTAAGAATGTTTTCAAGAAGTCTTATTCACAATACATGTAAAATTACAAAAATATTAAAGGCAACTAAAATAATTCTTTGCTCGTTTTTGGAGCAAAAGACAACCAAAGGAGGAGGAGCTTGGAGAAATGTTAAGGTATAATAAGAAGAAAATGAAACAACTATTTTTCATTTGTTTTCTCCTATAAGGTGAATTACTATATTTAGGGTAGAATAGATATGCCAAAAAGAGGGAATTGCAAGCCAGAATGTAAGATATTAAGGAGAAATAGCAACATCTCAAAATGAGGCCAGTTCTCAAAGACCAGGTGAGTTACTAGAGTGGTAAAATAACCTGGAAAGAATCTGCTGAAGGATGTATGCTGGGCATTAAATCTTTGAGAAATCTGGGCTTTGAGAAGCTGGATACCTGAGCTTCCAGAAGCCTGAAGAGAATCAGGTTTCTCTAATCTTCAAAAAGGCAAAAAACAAAGTGAAAAACCTGGAAGACTGTCTTATCCAGAAGAACATTTCTAGAACAAGAGATAATGGTATAATTTCTAAGCTTTATGAAATGAAGCTGTAATTATTAGGAAATTATTAGGAAACAGTAGGAAGGGTACTAATGACAAGCAATTTAATGTTAACATTCTTCCTTTCCTCTTTGCTCTCTATGCTCCCACCATAGAGGGTTGCTTTTCATCCAAAAACCTGGCACAGAATAGAAAGCAAGTAAATTTTTGTTGAGTGGGTGACAGTTTTCATTCTCCATCTCTCTAATATGATATCCTCCAATCGGTTTTTCCATACATGGCCTCTGCACATGCTGTTCCTCGGCCTGTAAACCACTCTCTCCCTTGATTGAAACTCCCTTAAGCCCGACAGCTTTAACCTAGCCAACTCAATTTGCCCTTCAAATTCAACATTATTTATATGAAATCCTTCTCTAATACCACTTTCCACACAGAAACACAAACATTGGACAGAATCCCCCATTACAGCCTTAGTTCTTCATTCATAATATTATCACCTTTATTATTGATTCATTGTCTGCATAATTATTTGTTTAATATTTGTCTTTCCCACCAGACTAAACCTCTGTCAGGATGAGAAACATGTCTGTCTTGTTCATCTCTATACACCAGGGATCTGGGTTAGGGAAATTTATGGATCATAAGCTCTTTGCAGGATGGTTTGTGGATGTAGGCAAGGTCTTTTATACAAATATCTAAGAAAAGATAGTGAAATATGAGCTGGTCATGGTTCAGTTAAACTGAATAGCAACCTTGGATTAAATGACTGTATCTGAGGGTTAGAGATTAAAGATTCTAAAGCAGTATATATTATGTGTCCAGTGTCACATCACATATAAAGCAGTGATTCACTATCTCTAGTGTAAGTCAGAATCACCTTTGTACTTGCCAAAATAAGGGTAAACCCAGGACCCCATCCCCAGCAATTCAGGTTCACGAAGTTCTCTGTGCTCTGTCCATAGGGAAACTTTCTAAGAATTTTGTGGTTTTCAACAAGGTCTCTGACTGTAATATCACAAGGGCATTCTTTCTCCCATTGATCTTTTTCTCTCAGGCATACTCAGTTACACATTACATTAGTAAGAGTCCATCTTGGTGGCTTTTCTATTTTAAGCTACTGTATGAATGACATACAGGATAGAATTAAAATTAAAAAAAAAATTTTACTGAGGGGGGGAATATATTCCCAGAACAGATTTTTTTTTAAATTTTAGTTTATAATAGTTTTAGATATACAGAAAAATTGAGACAGTAGTAAAGAGAGTGTCCATATAGCCATACCCTCTTTTCACTATTAATAGCATCATACATTATTAGGGACATTTATCACAATGAACTAACAATGATTATTATTATTAACTAAAGTCTATATTTTATTCATATTTCCTTAGCTTTTAACTAACGTCTTTTTTGTTGCAGGATTCTATCCAGAATGCCAATTATATTTAGTTGTTATATTCACTTAAATTCATTGTGACTGATATTTCTTAAGTTTTCCTATTTTTTCATGACTTTGGCACTTTTGAGGAGTGCAAGTCAGATATTTTGTAAAACGTGTCTTGATTTGGATTCTTCTGATTCATTTTTCTAATGATTGGGCTGAGGTTATAGGTTTTTAGGAGAAAGACCACACAGGTCAAGTCCCATTCTCGCCCCATCATCTCAGTGGTAAAACAGTCAACACGTCTTATCACTGTCGATGTTAACCTTGACCCCCTCAGCTGAGGTAGTCTGTGTCAGATTTTTCCACTGTAAAGTTACTCTTTTTTTTTTCTCCCATTTACATATCGTATTCTTGGCAGTCACTATGATGGATCACACTTAAGAAGTGGAGGATTATGTCCCAACTCCCTGAGGACAGAGCATAGTTACTTGGAATCTTCTGCTTGAAAAATGTACCTATTCTCTTCTTTCCTTTATTGATTTATTTATATCCATACGGCTCATGGACATTTCATAGCATGGGTTATAATGTAATATTTATTTTTTTATTTATTTTTATGCTCAAATTGTTCTGGCTTTGGCCATTACAAACCGCCGTCACTGTGGCTTTTTGTGTTGTGTTTCTGACAAGAAGTCAGCCATCATTCCTATACTTATTGCTCTATAGGAAGATCCTCCCACCTCTTCTTCTTGGATATTTTCAACATTTTCCTTTGATTTTCTGAGGTTTGAATATGATATGCCTAAATGTGGATTTTAATATATATCCTGCTCTGCATTCTATAAACTTCCTGGATCTATGGTGATTGTCATTAATTTTGAAAAATTCTCCGAGATGATTACTTTAAATATTTCTCCTGCTTTGTTTTCTTTTTCTCCTTCTGCTTTTCCAATTATAAGTATGTTATATTTTTTGAAGTTGTTTCACAGTCTTGAATGTTCAGCCTGTTTTTTTATTGTTCTTTTTCACTGTGAATTTCAGTTTGGGAAGTTTTTGTGTACCTATAATCACGAACATAAAGAAACACTGATACATTGTCATGAGACATCTGGTTGCAGCATACCCATAGAAAAGAACTGGCAGTATAAATTTAGTCATTTGTGTTTTCAGGTAACACCTGTTCCATTTATCGTTGCATTCTTTTCTATTTAATTTGTGCTTAATCGCTCAGTCGTGCCCGACTCTTTGCGACCCCATGGACTGTAGCCTGCCAGGCTCCTCTCTCCATGGTGATTCTCCAGGCAAGAACACTGGAGTGACTGGCCATGCCCTCCCCCAGGGGATCTTCCCAACCCAGGGATCAAACCCCAGTCTCCCACATTGCAGGCAGATTCTTTACCATCTGAGCCTCTACGGAAGCCCCTATTTAATTCAGGAGGGTAAAAATACTAATACATTGTCAGTATTCTGTATAATCCAATACACAGTTTTTTCCTTTGATTGCATTTTCAAAATCCAGCAGGCATATTTTTAACCTCCAAATATACTTCTTAATCTTTAATGACTCCTTACTCTAGTTTTCTTGAACTTTAAGACATTTATAAATGATAGATTTCTCAAAGTTTCTCTTTCTTATGAGTATGTTTATTTTATGGCGGGAGGGCGGGGGCATTTGTTTTACATCCTCATAACAGTCTCAATTTAAAGACTCAATTTCCATATATCAGTCAACGTTTTGGTTTACCTAACCCTAGAGAAGGAAACTTATGTTTGAATAATGTTGGGGTTGAGATGAATTGTAAGAAATTGAATAAGTCCCTGTGCTAATCATAAAAGTAAGAAAAGAAAAACATAGGTTTATTGTCATTTTACTTTGGAAGATTAGTGATCAAGGACATTATAGTTGGATGCAGTCATAGCATGGATTATCTCTTCTTTGCTGAAGAGTTTCTTAACTGTAATTATGGAGTAGTCCCGGCACTTTTCACGAAACTCTTCTCACTGGCTTGACAGCTCTCACTGGGCACCAGCCTCAGCTGTCTCCCTGATTTAGTTAAAAGTGTAATATGAAAATAATCTGTACAGTAGGTTCCTTCCCCTGCATAAACTCTGGCATCCAGAAAATTTCTGGTGGTATGTTTAATTAGGACCAAGTTATACTTCTTACCAACTGCTCTGCAACCCACACTTTTATCCAGCACATGCCATTCAAACTTAGGTAACGGTAATAATTTTTTCAGTTCTAACATAGGCTACAGTCTTATATGCAGTAAATGATGGGGTGACATGGCTTCTCTGTATATTCTCATCTCTTCTGTGGCCTGCAGACTTCTCAAATCTTTGAAACAAGAACCACATTCTTTTCCAAGTTTCATCATTCCAAGATCCATATTTTTCACTATATTATATTCCCTCAGTAATTTAATGATGATTTTATGAGAGAATAATGGTACATGTCTTAAAAAGTGAGGGTTATTATTTTTTACTTTTATTATTATTTATGTTTAAAGTTTTAAGCCAATTAAATGCCACCAACCACAAATGTTATATTCATCTAAATTTTACCACAGTGAAGTCCTCTCTCTTGATTTCCCCTAACTGCTTTTGGAGAAGGAAATGGCAACCCACTCCAGTGTTCTTGCCTGGAGAATCCCAGGGACGGGGGACCCTGGTGGGCTGCCATCTATGGGGTCGCACAGAGTTGGACACGACTGAAGCAACTTAGCAGCAGCAGCAGCAGCAACTGCTTTTGAGATTTTCTCCTTACCTGGTTTTCAGCAACTGGATTAGTGTCATTTTCTTAAAGGTTTCCCAGGTGACCTAGTGACGAAGAATCTGCCTGCCAAAGAAGGAGACACAAGAGACTGTGGGTTCAATCACCGGGTCAAGAAGATCCCCTGGAGGAGGAAACAGCAACTTACTCCAGTGTTTGCCTGGGAAAATCCCATGGAGGAGCCTGGCAGGCTATAGCCCACGGGGGTTGCAAAAGAGTTGACCACGACTGAGCACATAAACGTTTATCTTGTTTGGAGTTTGTTGAGATTCTTGAGTCTGCAGATTTGTAGTCTTTCAAAAACTTGGAAAAATAGTCAGTTATTATTTCAAATTTTTTTTCTCTCATCTATCTTTCTTTTCTCCTTTTGAGGCCACAATTGCATGTACATTAGACTGTCTGATATCATTCCACAAGTCAATAATGAGGTTCATTTCTTTTTTCTTTTTTGCATCTGTGCATAATTTTGTATAATTTCTATAGCTCTGTGTTCAGGTTCACAGATTGTTTTTCTTCTGTGTCCGATTTAATATGAACATTATCTGTCTCAGTCTTCTCAGGCTGCTATATGGTAAAAATACCATAGACGATTGGCTTAAACAACAGATATTCATTTCTCCTAGTTTTAGAGGCTGGGAAGTCCAAGATCAAGACACTGGAATATTTGTCTACTGACGGCCCACTTCCTAATTCATAGATGGCCCTGACGTGGTAACTAGGGCATAGGAGCACTCTGGGGTATCTTTTCTAAGGAAACTAATCCTTTTTTATAAGGGTTTCACCCTCATGACTTAATCATCTTCTGAGGTACCCACCTCCAAATATCATTACATTTAGCATTAAGATTCAGATATATGAATTTGCAGAGAAAATAGACAGTTAGCCCATATTATGATCTATTTTATTTTTCATCTCAGATACTGTATTTTTATCTCAAAAAGTTCAATTTAAGTCTTTGTGTTTTTCAGTTGTCTCTTTTTCATGACCATGTTTTTCTCTACCTTCTTGTCCATATGGGATGTATCGATAATCAAAATAGCTGTTGTGATGTGCTTCTCTACTAATTCCTTCATCTCTTCAATTTCAGAGCTGGTTTTAGTGAGTGATTAAAATTCTCTTTGCATTAATTCAATTCCAATATGTCTTCTAAGAACCTCAAACAAAAAATTATCAGAGTCAGTTACTCAGGCGAGATCGGGTGCATTCCAGTAGTATGGTCATATATGAAGCCAATCATTCATAGTAACCAGAAACTAGAAAATAATCCAAATGGATAGGCAAATTTTTATATATTTATTCAATAAAATACTATTTGGTAATAAAAGAAAGCAAACTGCTGATATACCCCAAAACAGAATTTCATAGATACATGTTGAGTGAACAGATCAGACAAATCTTTCAAAGTAGATATAATCAGAGTAGATATAGTAAAATTCTATTCACTGAATTTCTACAGCACAGAAATCTAACCTATGATGCTAGGAATCAGAACAATAGTGGTCAGCAGGAAGCAGGGGAGAGGGGATCAACTGGAAGGGGATAGAAAGGAGCTTTCTTTGGTGATATAATTGAACTCTACAATGATTAGAATGTTAGTCACATGGATTTACATATTTGCCAGTTCATCTAATAATACTCTTTTAAATCTGTGCATTTCACTGTAGTTAAAGTATAGCTCAATTTAAAATGTTAGAGAAATTTCAAAATGTGAAAACAAAATGAAAAAATTACAGCCTACAATACAGAGTCAAAATCATAACTATCAATTTGGAGACTCGATAGTGAAAAGATGCCTCTCTTATACAGGATTAAGGAAAAAGAATAAAAACATTTATTTTTCCAAATAAGTTAAAATTACATGTAGGATGGTAAACTCCCTTAGAAACTGGAGAAATTAAATTTTAGATCACATTGAGATATATATTTTTTCACCTTTCAAATGTGTTCATTTATTATAAATATCACATAGTTTCATATTTCAATACTATAAGCCTCCTACATACAAACCTTCAAGTTGTAAACTTTTGAAGATGCAAGTATCCATTCCATGGTATCAGGCATGAGTGATGTTGCAGCTTGCCTTCTGTCTCCTAATTGCTGACAATTCTTCAGCTCTACCATGTCCCACCTCCTCTCACTTCTCTCGTCAGTAACTTTTCTTGCCTTTTACTAGATTCCAGTCCTGTGTGCCAGCTATTGTACAGTACCACTGTACTTTTCAAAGCGCTACACTGGAAGATTAAAAATGTTTTATGTTTTACGTTCATTTTTCTATGTTTATTTGTGTGAAAAGTATTATAAATCTATTACAATGCAGTAATATATAGCCAATTGTGTCCATTAGGTACCTAGGCTAACTTTGTTGGACTTAGGAACAAATTGGACTTACAAACATGCTTTCGAAATGGAATGCATTTGTATGTAGGGGTTTAGTATACTTTTTGTATGGTAGACCCTCAAGTAATCAGTGAATGAATAAAATAATGTTAATTTAATTTAAATAGCCCATGTTTAAATTAATTAATATTAAAAGTAAATTTTTAATTTAAAAACTGGAATACATCCTTATAATTTAACAATAAAACATGTATCAAATTACATAACAGCCAAACAAAACTGTAACAGAAGTATGAATTTCAGAGCTTTCATTGCTTTAAATAATAAAGATAAGTTTAAAACAATCATAAAAAGTAAACAAAAATTATAAATAATTTACTTAAAGACAATAACAGGATTGATATCACGAACTGATTCTTTGAGGCAGTAACAGTAAAATTAAAAATGCAATGGTAAACCTTATAAAAAAAGAATTATAAGCATAAATAAAATAATACTGGAGAAGTGAAGTGAAGTGAAATGAAAGTCTCTCAGTCGTGTCCAACTCTTTGCAACCCAATAGACTATACAGTCCATGGAATTCTCCAGGCCAGAATACTGGAGTGGGTAGCCTTTCCCTTCTCCAGGAGATCTTCCCAAACCAGGGATCGAACCCAGGTCTTGCACATTGCAGGCTTTATCAGCTGAGCCACAGGGAAGCCTACAATACTGAAGAGACTGTAAATTATAAGAAACACACTGTTCACATTTGAATCTAATAAATTTCAAGTAGATTTACTTTTAATTATCAAATGTTAATTTTAAATGATAAATTTAAGTGATAGTTTTAAATTATCAAATGTTTCTGAAGAAGAATCAGAAAATTTGAAGATAAAAATAATCAAGGATGATAATGAAAAGCTAAAAAACCCCAAAGAGTAAGGAATAAAACTATGGGAGTTTACTGAAGACCCGAAAGATCTGGAAAAGAAAGAGATATATCATGTATCATGAGGAGCAAATAAATCTATGTTTAAATATCACCTCAACCAATGACAAAAGAAATTAACCAAGAACTAATTCTAAAGTTCATAAAAAGAATAAAGTAGGAATCCTATGAAAAATATAGCTATAACACTTTTTTAATTAATGAAGAAAGACATGAAAGATAGAAGTTAAAATATATCACAAAGAGCATCCATAAATAGACCTACATATCTATTTTAATTTAGTTTGTGGTGAATATAGTATTTCAAGTAAAAATGAAAATATGGACTATTTTATTACAGTATTTTAACAACTGGATACGCATATTTAAAAAATATTATAAGGCCTGTGTGCCTGTGTAAATTCCAGGTAATTTAATTAATACTACAAAAGTCATAGAAGAAAATACAAGTTAATATCGGCAAGGATATTTCCTAAGTCAAAGACAGAAGCCAAATTAAAACACTAACAGATTTTATTTCATATAAAGTCTCCCTAAAACAAAATGAATTATAAATAACGTTAAAATTTCAGGAAAGTTCTGGGGAAAAAAAAATTTGACCTTGTATTACTGAGAAAGATTATTAACCAGAATATGCACAGAGTTCCTAAAGTCAATTTAAAAAAAAAAAAAACATAAAAATAACGGGCAAGATATAAAGAAACAAGTCACAAAGGATAGTTGCAAACGTCTACATAAATATATATAGAAAGCTGCTCAACCTGATGAGTTGTAAGAAAATGCAAATTAAAAGGAATTGTTTTTCATAAGTTTGACAAGAATCACAGTGATGATATCATGCCCTGGCAAGTACACAAGAAATAGTACTTTTGTACACTTTTAGTGGGAGTATAAATTGAAGAAACCGTTCTGGAAACCAAGTTGACAGTCTATCAAAATAAAATTGTACATTTCCATTGACTCAGCAGTTCCATTTCTAAGAAACAATTCAAGAGAAATATTCACTGATAAGCATTAAAATGTACATAATAGAGTGATTTCTTTGTTGTGGTAGTGAAAATTGGAAATCTAAATGTCCATCAATAAATTATTTTTACAATATTTTAATTATACAACTTTTTAAATGAACAAGATAATTTTATGTACTTATACAAACCCTTACCCCTACTCTATAAAAATAGAAGTTACAAGATACAAAGACTGAAGATCAAAGTATATATTTCCATCTGATAGAAATTCCAGAAAGAAAAAAAATAAGAAAATAGAGAGGAAAGAACTTAAAGATACCACATCAGTCAGTTCAGTCGCTCAGTAGTGTCTGACTTTTTGTGACCCCATGGACTGCAACATGCCAGGCTTTCCTGTCCATCACCAACTCCCAGAGCTTGCTCAAACTCATGTCCATTGAGTCGATGATGCCATCCAACCATCTCATCCTCTGCCACCCTCTTCTCCATTTGCCTTCAATCTTTCCCAAAATCAGGGTCTTTTCCAGTGAGTTGGCTCTTGGCATCAGGTGGCCAGAGTACTGGACCTTCTGCATCAGTCCTTTCAATGAATATTCAGGGTGGACTGGTTTCATCTCTTGCAGACCTTTAGGATTGACTGGTTTGGCCTCCCTGCAGACCAAGGGACTCTGAAGGGTCTTCAGCACCACAATTCAAAAGAATCAATTTTCTTGGTGCTCAGTCTTCTTTATGGTCCATAAGAAACCATCTATTCTCCAATAAAAAAACAAACCTCACCCCATCCCTTATTGATTCCCCTTCCACTTCTCTAATTGCTCTATTATTTTATTTTTCATAATCCATCTCTATATCTGAAAATCTCTAAACTTGAGCCATGTATTTGCCTAAAATGCTCTTTAGATTAATCATATATTCTTTTATTTTTAGTTTTTTATTGAAGGATAATTGTTTTACAGGATTTTGTTGTTCTCTGTCAAACCTCAGTATGAATCAGCCATAGGTATACACATATCCTCTCCCTTTTGAACCTCCCTCCCATCTCCCACCCCATCGCACCCCTCTAGATTGATACTAGATTAATCATATATTCTTATAGCTTCTCTATAGTATCAATTTCCAAATTCAAATCTGTTTTTTCATCTGGATATTTATGCTTTCATAGCATTATATTACCTCAAACTCAACATAAATCAATTGAATCTCATTATCTTCTATCCCAAAACATCTCCCATTGCCAATTATTGTTGGCATCTCTGGATACATTGCTATCCCAATTGACTTTAAAAAAAGATTCATATGTTTGTTTTTCTCTTTTCCTTCTCTGATCAATCACATCAACTCCCATAAATTCACAACTGTATTAATTTCCTATTGTTTTAATAAAGTATTGAAAACTTAGGGCTTAAAACAACATCAATTTATTATCTTACAGTTTTAGAGCACAGAAGTCTGAAATGGTACCAGCAGGGCTGCATTCCTTCAGTTCAGTTCAGTCGCTCAGTCATGTCCGACTCTTTGTGACCCCATGGACTGCAGCACACCAGGCCTCCTTGTCCATCACCAACTCCTGGAGTTTACTCAAACTCATGCCCATTGAGTCGGTGATGCCATCCAACCATCTCATCCTCTGTCGTCCCTTCTCCTACCACCTTCAATCTTTCCCAGCATCAGGGTCTTTTCCAATGAGTTAGCTTTTTGCATCAGGTGGCCAAAGTATTGGAGTTTCAGCTTCAGCATCAGTCCTTCCAATGAATATTCAGGACTGATTTCCTTTAGGGTGGACTGGTTGGATCTCCTTGCAGTCCAAGCAAAAGTATCAATTCTTCGGCGCCCAGCTTTCTTTATAGTCCAATTCTCACATCCATACATGACTACTGGAAAAACCACAGCCTTGACTAGACTGACCTTTGTTGGCAAAGCGATGTGTCTGCTTTTTAATATGCTATCTAGGTTGGTCATAACTATTCTTCCAAGGAGTAAGCGTCTTTTAATTTCATCTACAGTGATTTTGGACCCACAAAAATAAAGTCTCCCACTGTTTCCACTGTTTTCCCATCTATTTGCCATGAAGTGATGGGACCAGATGCCATGATCTTAGTTTTCTGAATGTTGAGCTTTAAGCCAACTTTTTCACTCTCCTCTTTTACTTTCAGATTCAAGGGAAGAATTTAGTTTTTAACCTTTTCCATCTTCTGCAGGCTACCCACATTCCTTAGCTCAAGGTCCCCTTCTAACTTCAAAGCTGGCAATGACTAATTGAATCTGTTTTATGTTGCCATTTCTCTGGTTCTCTTTTTTTCTGTCTCCTTCCTTGATGACCCTTTAGATTACACTAAGCCCACCTGGATAACCCAGAATAATTTTCTATATTAGCTGATTAGCAATCTTAATTGCAATCTCAACCTTAATTTCCCTGTCAACAGGTAACATTCACAGATTCTGGGAATTCGGATTGGACATCTCTTTGTGTCCAAATCATTATTCTATCCATCACAATATCTAATCCAAGTCAATTCAAATGTCACTTCACCCCCCTCCTTCTTTGCTTTCCTTCCCTTATTTCATAATTCAGGAAAAATTCTATGTAAAATTCTTTCGCTTCCAAGCATTTCTGGGAGTCCCACCAGCTCCCTTACATGTGCTTAAACCAAGTCATATTTTTTAATGTTTCTCTCTTTTCTTCCTCAGCCTTGTTCATTAAATGCAAGCATGTCTTCTTGGTGGCAATGCAGCCTCGGAGGGTCACTTCCCAGCCCTGCCCACCCTTTCTACTGACGCTGCAGCAGTGGCACTGATGTCCCAGAAACAACAAATCTTTGAATTGAGGGAAAATACTCCTTTCCACTTTTTCTACTATGTTCTGCTAAAGGATAACACAGCAGAGTTACTTGTTCACCTCTTAGAGACTTAAAAAAAAAACAGTTTTTACTTTAAAATAGAGACGTATGGAGGAGACAAATCTAACTGGCAGAAATGGTGTGTACGGAGCATCATTATGCCCCAGGGATGACAAATACCTGGTTTGGGTTCTGATATCTATAGACGGAGTCATTGACTCCCTTTTCTCTCTGGTTGAGTTTTCATCCAAGAAGCGTCCTCAGTTAGGCTGGCTAGACTCTGGTAGACCTAATCAGCAGCGTGCAGAGCAGATCTGACACCAGGGGTGGAAACAGTCTGGCTTAAATGCAGTCAGCTGCAACCACAGCCTCTCATACTGATCTCTTCTTTACTTTGCCGTAATCACAAAACTTGCCCAACAAGGGAGGTTTACTTAATATTTAGATAATTGCAATAGCCACCACTATCACCCTGTTATAATCCTCACCCATCCAACATGACATCATTGATTAAGATTCCTAAATCAGTGCTAGTTTTCGATTTGAGGATGTATAGTATTTTTCTGTTACTATTTACATAAAAGCCCAAACAATCTATCATTTAAATATCTTCCTTATATTTATAATATGATTTCCATTATTTTATTGTTAGCTATTGCCTTTCTTCATTCTAGTCCTTAGTCACACACTTTCCTTTTCAAAATCTAAGTCACATCATATTTAAGTATCCACAATAAGTCCCCACTTCTCAATACAGTTGAAAAATTTTCTAGGTAAATTTTAAGTCTTTTTAGAAACTTTGTAAATCAGTTGATATTTAAATGATTGAAAAAGTATAAATTTTGTTTAATAGATGTCACCTGATGCTTTATTGTACTTCAGTGAGAATGCTGCTGCTGCTGCTAAGTCGCTTCAGTTGTGTCCGACTCTGTGCGACCCCAGAGACGGCAGCCCACCAGGCTCCCCCGTCCCTGGGATTCTCCAGGCAAGAACACTGGAGTGGGTTGCCATTTCCTTCTCCAATGCATGAAAGTGAAAAGTGAAAGTGAAGTCGCTCAGTCCTGTCCGACTCTTAGCGACCCCGTGGACTACAGCCTACCAGGCTCCTCGTCCATGGGATTTTCCAGGCAAGAGTACTGGAGTGGGGTGCCATTGCCTTCTCCACTTCAGTGAGAATAGTATCTCTTAAAAGTAAAAATGAAACAATTCATCCTAGAGTTGGTATTATTTTATTATTGCTCCCTCAGGCTAGCAAACCAGTGATAACAGCCCCAGGTGTTATTCTGTCCTTTCTTGCTGACTTAAACTCAATAATTCAGGTTAAGTCTCATCCTGATATCCTCAAAAACCCAATTTGGCAGTTCTGTTATTTCCTGTCTGTACCCAATACCCTTAGCAAGTCTCCTTTCCTGAGGCCACTGCCTGCCCTTTTAGAAAAAATTTCCTTTTATCCATTTCTCCAAACCCACAATATTTTTCAACTGGCTTGCCTTTAGTCCTTCTGGAAATGACTGCAGCTCTTTCAAGCTAGGGCAAAAATATACTTCTTGAAATTCTAAAATTTCTCATAAAAAGATTTTTTATTTCACCATTTACAGCCATACCAGGTCAAATTTCTGAGAAATGATTATTAATAAATCATGAAATTAGTTTCTCTGAAGATAATATGATCACGTTCACTGACAGGGAAAACAGGGACTATAATTCAATATCCTCAACATTTGAGGAAGGAAGTATTCTTCACAAAGCTTTCTGGTTGAAAAATACTGCATAATTTTAAGATAACAGAATCATTTTGGCAACAGGGAGAAAGAGCTTCAAGAGTTCTGAGGTATGTCTTTACTCGTGCATTTTTAGAGATCTTTCATGAGGATGAAGTAACCCTTATGGAGGAAAAAAATACCAGTGTTGCTACAACTGCTGATAAAAGCAAATAGTACCAACAAAAGAACCATGATTTAAGACACTGTGAGCAGAAGGCCGAAAGATCTGATATTTGGGAACTTTAATGGTAAATTTGCTGATAAACTTGTTGTTACCTGTTTGCATGTACTGTCCTACTGTCTGTCCTAAAGAGGTTGAAAAGCACTGTGAAAACCAATTTTTTAAAAAAGAAAGATCATGTTTTGGGGGCTTCACTGCCAGCCTCTGACTTGATGGAAAAGAGTTACTGGGCTTAAGTAAGTCATCTTGTCACCATTTCAGTTAAATATATGACACCAGGAAGGTTGTGATTAAGGGACTGATTCCAACACCATGAAAAAGCTCTGGATTTTTCAGCACTCTTAAAACTGGTTGAACTCTCCTCACATATAGTCCTCACTACATGCCTAAGACAGGCAGGGTACAATACTGCCTGCACAAAAATGACTTGTGCAAAAGTTAACATGGAAAATATCCAAGAACAATCACATGTGAACAATCTTCATTCTTATTTTTCTCAATCACTGAAAAACAACAACATCCCGGACTTTCTCCTCTTTTCTTTTCCTGGGCTCCTCTACTATTACTATTTTCAAATTTATTTTCCTGATCTTTCTGGAAAGATTCACTGCCATGCAAGACTCCTTTCTGTGGATAATGAATGCCTTGTGTTCTTTTTTCTTTTCTTTCAGGGTCTCTTCCCTTCCCGTTACCTCCTAGATAATTTGAAAGTTTTTTTCCACATAGATGACAGTGAAAAGAGAATCTTTGAATAACCAGAGGACTAGCTCAAAGCAGCATTTCATAAGTGTAAATTTTCTTTGACATTTGCTGTTTTATCATTAACATGTACATAAATTTGGCATCCTACTTCAAAATGGATCCAAGTTTCTGTTAATCTAAGGTGTATGACATTGTTTACCAGGCATGGAAATTGATGCTACAGGAAGACGTGCTAAGCTGCTTCAGTCGCATCTGACTCTTTCTGACCCCATAGACTGAAGCCCGCCCAGCTCTTCTGTCCATGGGATTCTCCAGGCAAGAATACTGGAGTGGGTTGCCGTGTCTTCCTCCAGGGGATCTTCCTGACCCAGGGATCAAACCCGTGTCCCTTATGTCTCCAGCATTGGCAGGTGAGTTCTTTACCACTGGTGCCACCCAGACACTACAGAAAGACAGACCTTGATTAATTATGACTTTCAGTATTCCTATAAGCCTCTCTGTTGAAAGCTATTCTTTTTCCCATATTCACAGGAAAGTGGATATTAACAGACAGGGAGGTGACATTTTCCTGAATCCCTAATTCTTCTTCCTGACTTTTACTCTTTCATCTGACTACAGAAATCCATCCTCATTTAAGGCTATTTATCATATATCATCCTTGTTAAGTTCATTTCATTGAATGTAGCCTTTTGGATCTGGATCACAGTCTTTTTCTGCAATACTTCTGCAATAATTCTACAAGATTTTAGTGTTCATGTAGACAAAAGGTGGCATCCTAACTTCAAATTCCCTAGACGTCTTTCACCTTATCCTTCCCTCCTCTGCACTACAGCCTTTTCCCAAAGAACACGTGTTGATAGTTCACTCAGAAATTGTGAATTCTATACTTTGCAAACAAGTTTTTTCACCTCTCTCATACTATCCTTCCCAAAAAATCTGCACAACAATTTACACAAACTCTCCAATACCTGCATTCCCCATTTTGGTTTTAGCAGTTCCATCCTGGGCTACCCTTCTTCCTTACTGAGCTTGAACTTCAGGCTTGTTCATCTAAAGTTCAACATCATCACCAACCTGTAAAACCCAAACCCTGGAGCAGTGAGTGACACTTAACCTTTTTTGTTTCCACATTTTTATATTTGAGAATACCAGTTAAAAACCCCCTAATTCTTTGATTTGACACTACTTTAAATTCATGATTTTCAGCCTTGACTAGAACCTCAGGATCACCCTCTGTACTCGTCCTTGTTCCCTCCTCCTTTCCCCTCAAAACATATTTCAGAACTTGCACTTCCCTCAAAACTCATCTTCACTCAAACTCTATTCTTTAGTTCTGAGCAGATTTCAGTCTTCTACTTTATATTTCACCAACAGAAAAAAGATTCTCTCTTTGACTCCCTATATCCTTACTGATGAAATATACTATCCATATGGAAAAATTATTTAAATCAAAGAAAAAAATGAAAGTGTCAACATTTAAATTATTTCAATCATTTGAGGAGTAGGGTCCTAAACCATTTAATGGGGGGCTTCCCAGGTGGCGCTAGTGGTAAAGAACCTGCCTGCCAGTGCAGGAGATGTAAGAGATGTGGGTTTGATCCCTGGGTCAGGAAGATCCCCTGGAGAAGAAATTGGCAACCCACTCCAGTATTCTTGCCCGGAGAATCCCCATGGACAGAGTAGCCTGGCAGGCTAAAGTCTATGGAGTCGCAAAGAGTTGAACACAATTTAACAAGTAAACCACCACCAACAACCCATTTGATAGCTCAAAATATGAAAATAAACCAGATCTGATTCAAATAATTATTGACAACAGGTGTTTCCATCTTTGTATTCCTGCCTAGATAGGGACTGGACCAAAAACTACCTACTTTCGTATTTATTACTCATAAGCTATATGTATACTTCAAAGTCTGACCCAGTGCAATTAGATTTCTAAGACGGACAGCACAGAGACAGCGCCACTTTTAAGTTGAAAAAGACAGCATGTCTTTGATCACTGAGCTGGGGAGAGAACTGCTGAAACCTGATTCTCTGAAACACATGTCTTCCAAGGCTTCACTTTCACTTTCATCAAGACAACAATCCTCAGGTATTGTTGACAACTCGGGAACATTGTATTTGCTGTCTTGGATGGTCTGGGCTCTGTACCTGGAAGTAATCCAAACCAGTTCCTTGCAACATTCAAGAGAAAATATTCAGCTAGTCTTTAGAAGCTATTTCCCTCCAGTAAAAGGACTCAGTATCATTAATTTTTGAATACTTTATAACAAGCTAGAGAAGTTGCAGTAATGAATTATGTTTCTACTTACGGATTGAAAAGGCACAGAACTAATACAGATGGCTTTGCTTTTGAAAAGACTACCAGAAAATTGCAAGCTTTAAGCGAAGCTTCCAATTTATCAAGGCTCAATATTTCTTTCCTCTCTGAAATATGAAGTATAATAGTCTTGGGTAAGCAAAAAAAAAAAGTTTAATAAGCAGTATGTTCCATTTCATAGTCCTGATTTTTTTCCCAAAATTATTTTTTCCTTTGTTTTCTGTCAGAAGCAATGCATTTACATTGACTAATCCAGATTACTTTTTGAGTAGATGAAACATTGCATTCTTTTTTAACTATTCTGGCAGCCAGCAAAAACAACAGACTCCAGTGAAAGACAAATTTTAGGGTCTACCTTCATAAAAGCCAAGAATCTGTCCAAAATATTGACAGCCAGGATAAAAGTTTATGTGCGAGATTGAAAATTTTAAAAGGTGCTTAAAGCCCTTAAATCTCAACATGTCTCTATCTTCAACACAACTTGTTATTGTTCTCAGAAGTAGCCTTCATCAGGCTCAGTCATTTTTTTGTGCTTGGAATTCCTGTTCCTGCTCCAGAGAGAGAGAGCTGACCTTCTTCCAGACTTCCAAGACCTGTGCTGCCACACCCTTCATCAGGTGGGAGACGAGCATGTGGTCTGGAGAGGGGTGGGCACAGAGGAGCATACGGACCCTTCCCTGGGTCAGCGACCCGCCAGTGCAGCAGTCCCCCGGCAAGCACCCACTCCTCCCCCACCTCTGCGTCCCCTCATCAGCCTCATAGTGGAGCTCAGTGCTACTGCCCACGCCCACCCTCCCACTGGCAGCAGCTCCTCCTGCAGACTCTGCTCTCCCAGCAACTCTTCAGCAGAAGCTGGAGCAAACCTCTCCGTGTTCATCATATTTTTAATTTCCAAGGTGAAAAATTGCTCTTTGATTTTTTTTTCATAAGATCCCATTTTTGTCCCATTTTTTTTCTACCCTTGATGATATAAACTATGACTTTCTTTTGGTTCTCTGTTCCATTGATTGCTTTTGTCCACATTTCTTTTTTTCTATTTATTTTTGGCTCTGCATTTTGAGTTGTCTTTTCTCAAATGTCCAGTTATTATCAGCACTCGTTCATGTGTGAAAATGAGAAGCTGATTGGAGGACGTGCCTAGGTGTGGGTTGGTGGAAGGTATAAACCCGGCTGTCTAACAAAGCAGAAGCAGCTTCCTAGTCCAGCATTTTAATATGTAGATGTTTATATAACACCACTGCTCTTAGCACCAACAGATACTTTATCCTGTATCTGTTGTCGCTGAATCCAGAGCTCTGTGGCGTAGTTTCTCCAGACTGCACCTGTTGCCCCGAAGGATGGATATGTTGAGGTAGTTCCCTGACTTCTCAGGGAAGTGCAGGGGAGCAGGCAAGTTCAACCAATTGACGTACAGGTACTAAACCAATCAGGTCTTGTTCTAGGCGTTCTGCAAGGCAAATTAGATCAATTCTTGTAGGTACTTCACCTCCTGTAGGCATTTGGATTTCTATTTCTTCTACCCAAGTCCATCAAATCTTCCCCATCATTTTGTTATCTAAACATTTTTTGAAATCTTTCATCCATAGTTTTCTCTTTATGTTGTCTTTATCCTTGTGGTTAATCCTTTTTTGATTCTTCACTGGTATTTTAGTGAAGTTTTTGGAGGGAGAGCTAATGGACAAGAGTGGGCAATCCGCTAAACTTAACTGGAAGGGCTCAGTAGTTAGCAGTCAATATTTCTGAAACATTGGACAGTATGACAGCATGCATATGGATGGGTTGGAGGTCATACATATTGTTATATATCATTTGCAGCATTAGAATATTATTTATGACTCTACCTTCAAAGTATGATCAAAATTTGAACACTCCAGAAGCTGTCATCCTAATCCAGTGATGTCATTTTAAACCAGGACACCACCATCTGTCATGTGGACTGAAACAATGTAGCAAATGAGAAAAGCCAATCTGGATTTATTCTGACTGCCTGAAATCAGCCCAATAGCTGACTTCAGCTCCAAGTTATGCCTGCTAGCCTTCAGAGGAGAGGTCCTAGCTAAGGCTTGAACTGTTCAATGAGTACAATGCCTAGCAGTCGTTTCACAGAATAGGCTTTCAATTTCCCCCCAGATTTAAATCTGACCTAACATTCATTTCCTGCCTTAATATGTGCTCACCAGCCCCTTAACTCCCTTTCATTTCTGCCTTCTATAGAAGGGATATAGACCATTGACAACCGTGTATTCTATGGCAAGAGAAAGAGTGTGGAATATAAAGTAGAAAAGTCTCTTTAATGCAAGAAAAGATCTGTAATACATGAGCCTTCACTGACAAGAACAATCTCGGTTGATGTTTTGTAGTTTTGTCAAAATACATGCAGTAAACTTTCATTGAGTAACCAGCCTTCTCTTGCTGATTGTGTAAATACCATTCCTCAGCAAACCCATAAAGAAAGATGTGAATCACATGGTCCTGAGAGGAGGTAGTTGCTCCAGTACTAAGGTTAGGAACTTAGCCTTGAACAGTTGACCACAAGTTCAGTTAATGCAGCTGGCAGAATGGTCCTGGGAGCATATGAAATACCACTTTCAAGCCTGCCAGAATAATTTGGGAATGCTTCAAAGTGAGCTTATATATATTTTTTAATTTATATGATTTTACTTATTTAATTTAGTTGTTTAGTTTTGACTGCGCTGGGTCTTCGTTGCTGTGCAGGGGCTTTCTCTGGTTGTGGGCGAGCAGGCGCTGCTCTTCACCGTGTGCACGGCTTCTCCTTGTGGGGGCTTCTCTTGTCGAGCAGCATGGGCTCTAGACGCTGGGGCTTCAGTATCCACAGCACTGCAGGCTTGGGAGTTGTGGCAGCAGGCTCTAGAGCACAGGTTCAGTAGTTGGGGCACCTGGGCTTAGTTGCCCTGTGGCATGTGGGATCCTCCCGAACCAGAGATCAAACCCGTGTCTCCTGCATTGACTGGCAAATTCCTATTCCCTGCACCACCAGGGAAGTCTAGGGAGCTTTTCTGAAAACCAATGGACACAAGTGAAAATGCACGCCCCCCTCCACTTTTACCCCTAATTTTTCTAACCACGAGACCTGCCAACAATTAGGTTATGCCCATTCTCAACCACCTGCACTCTTTTTCCAAAAATCTTAAAATTTATCATGTATACCATGGACCCCATCTTGTCCCAAGCTACCTACTACTCCATCAGTACCTCATATTTTTTAATCTTCTCTTTTACCTTATCATTCTTATATAGTACCCTTGCTTTATTCTCATAAATGCTTTTTGCCTTACTTTATTTTGCCCAATATTAATTCGGCCAGATTAACTTTTTTGAATGGTATATATATTTTTGAATGGTATATATTTCCTCACCCATTTCTGTGTAGTTTTGACTTAGGTGATTAGTTATTTAATTTGGGTGTCCCTTATAAGCAGAATGTGCCTAAAATTTTTATTCTTGTTATTCCATGTGATAAAAATCTGCCTGGTAAAATTAGCCCAGTTGTATTTATTATGGTTACTACTATATTATGATTTTTTTACAATCCTATTTTGTGGTTTCTGTTTATCCAGAGTTTTTCTTAGATTCCTTCCCTACTTATCTTCCATTTGATAACTATTGTTTACCTGTTTTATTTTTTATTGGGGTATACCTGATTAACAAACAATTTTGTGATAGTTTCAGCTGAATAGCAAAGCGACTCAGCCATACATATACACGTATCCATTCTCCCCCAATCTCCCCTCCCCTCCGGGCCGCCGCACAACACTGAGCAGAGTTCCGTGTGCTCTTCAGTAGGCCCTTGTTGGTTATCCATCTGAAATATAGCAACGTGTATATGTCCATTTTTATGTTTTCTTTTTTCTGTGATGGTTTTTAAAGCTGTAGATTGCATTTTTATTCTTTTTGGTGACATCAACTAAAATGTTGACATGAGTATTTCACTGTAATTTTTAGCAAAATTTAATGGTATTTTTACCTCTGCCCCCAACCGATCATGTCATCTTTCACAATCCCTTCTCACACAATGTTATTGTTGTTTAGAGTTTTCATTTTATTCTTTATTTTAAATACACATACAAAATAACTTTTTATCATCCATTAAGTTATTTTAATATTTTGTCATTTGCTTGCATTTGGAGCAGAAGATATGAACTGTCTTTGAGTGGAAGCCCTTTAATCTATGAACATGTGTAAGTCTCTCCCCACTATTCGGAGGAGTTCCAGTGCTGTCAACAGATTCTCAAAGGGGAATGTTATTGAAAGATTAAAAATCACTCACCTTTAGCATAAAATCCAAGTCCCTTTATAAGGCATGCAAGACGATCCAGGACCTGCTCTTACCCATCCCTCTGGCCTTCCGTCACTCCTTGTTGGACTAGTCAAATTCCAGCCAATGTAAACTATGGGAACACACCACACCCACACCCACACCCACACCCACACCCACACACACACACACACACACGCCGCCTCCTAGGCGGGCCTTTACTTCTGTGCATTTGCTCTTGCCTTTCTCCTCCATGCTTCTCCCATCCCCGTCCCTGACACTCACTGACTCCCCTCGTCCTTTAAGAAGTATCTCTGGGTTCAGTTCCTGTAAGCATTTTCCTCTGGTTAGCCACCACCATCACATGGCTGGGGCTTCCATAGTTCCTGATATTTCATAGTTTGGTTTATATTATACAACACAGCTGTTTCCCACGTGAGATAGTCACACAAGTGTAGTAACTCCGTGGTTTGTGTTTGCACACTCTCAGCGCACGGCACAGGGCCTGACATACAGTAAATACTCAGTATAAACTTGCTGAAGGAAGTAACAAAGAACTATGGGCCTGCTTATGGGTAAAAAGCAATTAGGCTAAACACTTTGAATTAAGATTAGTGTTTATCTATAGCTTCAGAATTAGCCAACCATAAGGAACACCAGTGAGACTCTTGATGAAGAAACTAGAATTCAATGATTTAGTTGGAAAATAATGCTCTACAGGGCTTGGACAAAATAAATGTGTGTGTAAACATACACATGAGGCATATATTTTTATTCCATTTTTCTAACAGATGACTTCTTCTGACTGAGTCCTGAGGAAAAGCTTGCTCAGAAGATATGATTGATAGGTCCTAACTTGGGAATGGGACAGTGGAGCTTTCAAAGTAACAGAGGAAAACTGGGAAACAATAATCTGACTTCACTGAGAAATATCTTTAAGCCAAGGAAAGGACAGAGCCTCATATAAACATGCTGTTTATAAAACAGAGATAGTCAAGAAAAATGTGAAGAACAGCAAATATTTAATATAAGGAATATGGATATTATAACATTGCAGTCCAGCCTTAAAACATGCAAAGAAAACTCCTGAATAGTAGAGCAAAATTGATAATCAAAAGCAGGAGAACAGTAAACAGCTTCCTACCAGGAAACCACATTGAAGAGTGCTTTGGACTACCAAAGACAGTGGACGGATGTCTCCAAAAGTCTAAAGAGAGAGCAGGGAGCCATGCTGAAAGAGGCCACTTAGAACACTGAGGACTAAAATGTTACAGGAAAACTCAAAAAGTAAATCTGTAGATGTCTTATAAACTGACCACTCACTTTAGTGATTCCTAAATAATAGAGAGGAGAAGATAAAAGTGATCATTTAAAAGGGTGAGAAGGAAATATTCAGAAGGAGAAGTTGGTGTGGAATTTAAGTAACTCTAGTAATTTTGGTAACATAACTTACAAAAATGTCAGTTCTTCACAAAGGATTCATAAAAAATATGACAGGATAGACAAGATAAATATATGATATAAAAGTGATCTGAAAATATTGGGATTATTGAGGTAGATACAATTTTAGTATTATGTCAATGAACACATATTTATTTTGCATTTATGTTCCAGACACAAAGGCAGGTTGTGCCAGACAATGAGAATATAGTAATGAACAATTAAAAATGTCAATTGTCTTCTCAAGGAAGATAATAATTGATTTAGACAATACCAGTGGCAAAGTGATATAAAGGGTAAAGAGAATGTTGCTGCTGCTGCTAAGTCGCTTCAGTCGTGTCCGACTCTGTGCAACCCCATAGACGGCAGCCCACCAGGCTCCCCCGTCCCTGGGATTCTCCAGGCAAGAACACTGGAGCGGGTTGCCATTTCCTTCTCCAATGCATGAAACTGAAAAGTGAAGTCACTCAGTCGTGTCCCGTGTCCGACTCTTTGCGACCCCATGGACTGCAGCCTACCAGGCTCCTCTGTCCATGGGAGTTTCCAGGCAAGTGTACTGGAGTGGGGTGCCATTGCCTTCTCCGAAGAGAATGTTATGGACAGTATAAAAAAAAAGGAGTCCTAATATTTCTGACATCCCTCTGGGTCATCCCAGTGCACCAGCCCTGAGCACCATCTCATGCATCATCAAACCTGGACTAGCAATTCGTTTCACATATGATAATATACATGTTTCAATGCCATTCTCCCAAATCATCCCACCCTCGCCCTCTCCCACAGAGTCCAAAAGACTATTCTATACATCTGTGTCTCTTTTGCTGTCTCACATGTGGGGTTATCATTACCACCTTTCTAAATTCCATATATATGCGTTAGTATACTGTATTGGTGTTTTTCCTTCTGGCTTACTTCACTCTATATAATAAGCTCCAGTTTCATCCACCTCATCAGAACTGATTCAAATGTATTCTTTTTAATGGCTGAGTAATATTCCATTGTGTATATGTACCACAGCTCAGAGAGCATTTTTTATTCCACTTTGTACCATGAAGATCTAGCATAGGAAAACCCTTCCTTCTCGGTCTCAGTAGAAACTCAACATTTACTCTTCCACCCCAGGTGGGCCCATATCCATTATAATCTCCTTAGACTCCCCCTGGGCTTCCCTGGTGGTTCAGGCAGTAAAGAATCTGCCTGCAGTACAGGAGACTGGGGTCCAATTCCTGGATAGGGAAGATCCTCTGGAGAAGGGAATGGCTACCCACTCCAGTATTCTGGCCTAGAGAATTCCATGGACAGAGGAGCATAGCAGGCTAAAGTCCATGGGGTTACAAAGAGTCAGACATGACAGAGCAACTAACACACACACACACACACGCCACTCCAGATAGAAGAAGTTTAGATCCTGAATGGAGTTGTTGGCATTTCTACTTCAGATCTTGGAACAATAAAAACAAAGCTTGCTTCTCTTCTTGGAGTAGGACTGGAGGGATCTCGTCTATTCTTTTCTGTATCTTATAGGAATAAGAACCAAGCATAAATTATTATCTCCACAAATTATGTTATATTTATCTGAGTCATTGGTGAAACTGTTAGAGGAAATAAAATACTTTCAGCAAGAAAATTACATGATACTTAATCTAAGACCATAATAAATAAACTCCCTAGTTGCCAGAACTAACATAATATAAAGAGTAACGGCTACAGTGGTAAAATACATGTTCTGCGAGGTTTTACATTACTCTTCAATTTGGTGATCTTTCATAAAGTATAACATTTTAGAGTCTATGTATCACACATTCTATCAGATAACTTTCTACCACACAACTGAAATCACAGACATGTCATCTCTGTTTCCTCCTTTAGTGTCTCCAAAGAATTTTATAAACTGTTGCCATATTAATTAAATCCCCTGAATACTTGACAAAATGTTTTTAGTATCCTTGCTTTATTCAAAGTTTGACATGAAAGTGAAGGTGAAAGTCACTCAGTCGTGTCTGACTCTTTGTGACCCCAAGACTATACAGTCCATGGAATTCTCTAGGCCAGAATACTGGAGTGGGTAGCCGTTCCCTTCTCCAGGGGCTCTTCCCAACCCAGGGATCGAACCCAGGTCTCTGGCATTGCAAGCGGATTCTTTACCAGCTAAGCTACCAGGGGAGCCCAAGAATACTGGAGTGGGTAGCCTATCCCTTCTCCAGGTATCTTCCTGACCCAGGAATTGAACTGGGGTCTCCTGCATTGCAGGCAGATTCTTTACCAGCTGAGCTACCAGGGAAGCCAAAAAATTAACCCCAAAACTTAGCAGCTTAAAGCAACCATTTTATTTTGTTCACAAAGTTATGGATCAATTATACCTCAAAAAATCTGAAATTTAGAAAAAAAAAAAAGAATATGGAAGCACTAAGAGTTCAGCTGGGTGGTTCTCATTTGGAGTCCATCATATAAATATAGTGAGATGGGCCTGAAATCAACCCAAAATGACTCACTCACCTGGAAGATAATTGATACCTGCTCCTGGCTGGGAATGCAGATCTGGCTATTGATTACAGCATCTGCATTTGGCCTCTGCAATTTTTCAGTCATGTAGTCTGACTTTTTACCTTGTGGCTTAAAAGTATCAACAAACATGGCAGAAATTAGGTGACTGTTTCTTGCCTAATCTGAGAAGTAACACAGCATTAATGCAGCCAAAACCATTGTTAGAAACAAGTAACAAGTTATCCAGAACCAAGCAGAGGGGAAATGGATCCCACTTCCTGATGTGAAGCCAAATTCACTACATAAGAACACTCTATGGGGTGACATATTATTGCAACCATCTTTGGGAAAAATCACTTATAGAATTACAGACAAACAATTGTCTTAATGTAACACATCAAGCATATTAGGAATGTTGCCTGAAGTCTCTATGGATATAAAATTAGTCTTCCATATGTGTGTGTATTAGTCTCTCAGTCATGTCCAACTCTTTGTGATCCCATGGACTGTAGCCCTCCAGGCTCTTCTGTCCATGGTATTCTCCAAGCAAGGATACTGGAGTGGGCTGCCATTTCCTTTTCCAGGGGCTCCTCCCAACCCAGGGATTGAACCCAGGTCTCTTGCATTGAAGACAGATTATTTTACCATTTGAACCACCAGGGTATTTTATTACTGATCACTAAATAATTGATAGCCTTAATACAAGATTTTTAATTTCATTCATTGATTTGATAAAGGAAGAGAATTGATAATAATGAGAAGTTTATTAGATGCAGGAGTAAATGGTGACATACAAATTATTTCTACCCATGATGTACATCTCTTTAAAAGAATAGCTCTTTTAAAAAAGGTGAAAAAAAAAACAGTTTTTAAGATTGCCATCAGGGATTAATCAGAAAAAAATAAGAAAAATTTTGATTATTTCAAGCAAGAAAACAAAGGAATTATATCTTACATTTTTCTGCTAGATTGTGCTAAACACTGTATCTAGATATGTATTTACATTTACATCTTTAATTATATCCAATTGTATACGTGTATTCAACCTTCAGATGAAGAAGTAGAGACTCAGTGATACTAAATTGCTTCCCAAAGTCCTATAGCTGATTTAGACCAGGGCTCAAGTTTGAAGGCCGTATTGTGACTTTAAAGCTTGTGCTCTTTCCACATCATTTGTATTACAATATTACTGTAAGCACATACTTTTCCTTAATTTAGTGGTCATCTGAATACTTCTCCCAAATTACTGTTCCTTGACAACTTAAAAATTCTACAAGAATCTCTTCAACTACTGGATAAATGTGCAACTTTGATAAGTGATTTCCTTGAATTGCAATCATTTGTTTCACATTGGCTTTCTCATCATCTAAAACTCTCAAAAAACTCAACAGTTACAAAGGTGAGGAATCTTCATTTATATATAAATGCATTCAGCCATGGTTCAGAAATCCCATTCTAACTTGACGAAAAGAATCCTTAAACACAACAGGGTCCGTGATTGTTTTATCCTTGCATAAAATTTTTCACAGAGAGGTAATTTTTTCATTCAAATCCTTCCAGATAATTTTGTATACCCAAAAACTATACATATCAGCTTGTATGAGTTATTAAAGAGAGAAATCTGACAATGTGTATCCACTAATGCTTTCCTAAAATCTCCATGACCAAATTTCCAAAACCTTTGCTGTTTCAGTTGTTACTGATATGTAGAACCTTTTAATTGCCATCTCAATACCTAATAATCGAGTATTTTCAGAACGGTGTGTTATTATTAATATTATTCCCCTGGAATGACACAGACAGCTCTTCCATGCCCTACTGTGCCTAGTTTATGCTTGTGATAGTAATCATGAATTAGTAATCATGAATTCGAATTTTTAACTCTGTTTTTGGCATTATGCCATGCCATATTTGTGTCTGGGTGCCTACTGCAATGTCTGACCAAGAACTGCAGCTGTCAACTGACAGCTAATTTAGGAGTAGCTAGTGTAGTTGCAACAAGTAATAGATTCTTTGTAGTAATTCTGACGTTCCCTCCCTCCCTCAAATCTTTGAGGTTGGTGAAAACTAGCTATTCCTTCTATCCTATCTAGTTACAATGAAATAAATTTCAGAGTAAATTCTGCCACATGTACAGACATTTATTAATGAGCACATCTTAGCAAGGAGGCACAGATAGATTCCACAGCCTCTTCTGTAAACTCAGTGAAATTGCAGCAGCCTGCCCTTTTGGGAACTCCAGTCAATGTTATACCTGAATGGCTCACCAGAGGAAACTGCAGCAGCACTCCAGGGAAGCGATCTGGTTACCGGATCTTTAACAACCGGTTAGTCCAAAGTCGTTCTGATCCCCAGGTGGACACAAGACCATTTAGGCCTCTCATAAGAAGGTGCTTTCATGAATAAAACCCACTGTATTTAGGAGGCTAATTATCTAGTGAATATAATAGCATCTGAGCAGTGAGGCCTTGTTGATGAAGTGCAGTCTGTGCATTCTTTATTAGGGAAACTTACTGCTCCAATAACTGAATTTTTCAGGAAACTTCACATTCATACTATTTACATGGTCTGTGCTAAAATGTTAATGAAAAAATATTCAAAAATAAGAACCATTAAACATTTAGCTCAGTTCAGTCACTCAGTCATGTCCAACTTTTTGCATCCCTATAGAGTGCAGCACGCCATGCCTCCCTGTCCACCAACTCCCAGAGCTTGCTCAAACTCATGTCCATCGAGTCGGTGATGCCATCCACCCATTTCATCCTCTTTTGTCCTTGTCTCTTCCTGCCTTCAGTCTTTCCCAGCGTCAGGGTCTTTTCCAGTGAGTCAGTTCTTTGCATCAGGTTGCCAAAGTATTGGAGCTTCATCTTCAACATCATTCCTTCCAATGAACACCCAGGACTAATCTCCTTTACGATGGACTGGTTTAATCTCCTTGCAGTCCAAGGGACTCTCAAAAGTCTTCTCCAACACCACAGCTCAAAAGCATCAGTTCTTCAGCACTCAGCTTTCTTTACAGTCCAACTCTCACATCCATAAATGACTACTGGAAAAACCATAGCTTTGATTAAATAGATCTTTGTTGGCAAAGTGATGCCTGGGCTTTCTAATATGCTGTCTAGATTGGTCATAGCTTTTCTTCCAAGCAGCAAGCATCTTTTAATTTCATGACTGCAGTCACCATCTGCAGTGAATTTGGAGCCCAAGAAAATAAAGGCTTTCAAGGTTTCCATCATTTCCACATCTATTCCCCATTAACAGTTGCTGCTTACTAAGTCTCACATGTATCCTGTCAAGAGATTTTGATTTAACACCAACCACAGGTCAGACACCGTGCTAGACACCAGGGTCATAATGCTGATTAAGATATGGTTTTTATCCTCAAGGATCTTACAAACTAGTGGGAGAAACACAAGCAAAGTAATCACTATAGTATAAAGTGATAAATGCCAGATTAAAGGCACCAGGGGCCAACGGGATCCCAAAGAAGAGCGACCACATCAGACTCAAAAGTTTGTCTGATTGTAGCTTCTACAAGAAATGGTTCTCGAGGTAGTCTATGAGCTAATTGGGATGCACTGAGTGGAATAAATAATTTTGGACAAAAGTATTATAGCAGAACAGTTCTGAAGGAAGAGAAGTTTGAAATCTCACAGCCTGTTTTAAAACTGTACATAGTTCAGAATGGCTGGAGGGTCATGGAGAGTGAGTGGAGTGGAAAGAGAGGAACTTGGGGGATAAGGTCAGTGAGGTTTATATGTTAAGGTAAGGAGTTTGAACTTTCCTGAAAGATACGGAGTACAGGGGAGGGTTTTAATCATGTTTAGTTTAGAAAGATCATTCCAATAGTAATGTGTAGGATGGATGGAAGTAGGATTGGGAAGGGACAGTTGATGAGGGGTATGTGGTAAAAGCTCGAGCAAAGGCATAAGCAACTGAGAATAGTAAAGGGCAGATTCAAAAGAAGGAAACCAGAGGACTCGAGACTGAGTGGATATAAAGTGAGAGAAAAACATAGACGATCTCTGCCTCGGGCAACTGTATGGATGGTGTTACACAATAGGTGTAAATGACTGAATGAAGAAATGATCAAATGAACAGTGACTCCAATATGAAGCATTTATTCTTGACTTTAGGATGACATCCAGGGCTTCCCACATGGCACCAGTGGTAAAGAACCCACCTGCCAGTGCTGGAGACATAAGAGATGTGGGTTCAATCCCTCAGTTGGGAAGATCCCTGGAGGAGGGCACGGCAACCCACTCCAGTATTCTTTCCTGGATAATTCCATGGACAGAGGAGCCTGGCAGGCTGCAGTACAGGGGGTCACAAAGATTCGGGCACAACTGAAGTGACTTAGCATGGACGGATGAAGACATCCAATAAATAAGTTGTCCTTAGGAGTTATAGAAACATCAAAGTGGAAGGCAACGATGAGAGCTTTCTGTCTTATCAGTTACTAATACAATCCACTGGATTCTCCTTCTCTTGCATGGCTTCTGGTTTTACAGGCTCAGGTCCTTGTCCTTCTTTAAGCACTTTCACTGTCGATGTTTATTCTCGCTGGTCAACGTAGTAGTGATTATAACTTGTTACAGTATATATTTTATTTTGCAAGCTCTATAATCTCATAAATACATGTTAAATAATCTGTAGTTAGCATAGCTTACTTTACACAATTCTCTCTTGAAGTAATAGAAAAGGCAATGGCACCCCACTCCAGTACTCTTGCCTGGAAAATCCCATGGATGGAGGAGCCTGGTGGGCTGCAGTCCACGGGGTCGCTAAGAGTCAGGCACCACTGAGCGACTTCACTTTCACTTTTTACTTTCATACATTGGAAAAGGAAATGGCAACCCACTCCAGTGTTCTTGCCTGGAGAATCCCAGGGATGGCAGAGCCTCGTGGGCTGCCGTCTATGGGGTCGCACAGAGTCGGACACGACTGAAGCGACTTAGCAGCAGCAGCTCTTGAAGTAATGGACAGGTTAGATTTAGAAATCGACAGTAATTAATAAACTAAGATGTGTTTTACAGCTGCATCAATATTATGAATTATTCTAAGTGACTCTCCCTGTGCAGAATCACTGGTTCATTAAGCACATATATTCATATATTTAAAATAAGAACATACACTTTTATCTATATTCCAGTTGCTCTATCATACAAATGTATATTCTTTCCTAATTAAATATAGCTAAACATTCCTAAATAATATCTCTTTTCTAATAAAATGTAAATTTTCCTGAAAATTCTATAAAACTTTAAGTGTAAGAATAGAAACAGTAAAATCAAGATATAGAATTCAATAAACAGTATGGTTAACTGGAAAAGCAATTCTATACCATAAACAAGTAACTAACCTTTTAAAGATCTTGAGAACAGTGAAATGCATGTAACTATAAACTTCATGTAAAATCATCACAACATATAACTATTTTAAAGCTTATCAGGAGATTTTTTTAGAATATGAAGCCTATATTTTTAAATATAATGTCAGAAGTCAGTTATTATGCTATGGATGTTTGAAAATGTAGTTTCTATTAAATGCTCTTCTATGAAATGGAATACTGAATAGTAGATTTTACTATACCAAAGCCAAAGAAGAATGTAGACAATGGGACAAAAGCAGAATGATTTATTGTGCCACCAATTATAATTTAACAAAATATGTCAAATAACATATTGAATACGTATTTTATAGCTTTAATAGGAAAATGACAGTGTAAAATAGTAAGAAATTAACTATAAAAAAGTTACATCCCTTAAATACAGGAATCACAAATATTCAGAGAATCACATGAATATTTATATTAAGAGTCTGGAGGTTTATTTAAGAATAGGCTGTCCTATTAGTATGTTAAACCCTAGGAGAATCCTAATCTATAGGGTTTTAAATGACTACAGTTGGAGAAATTTTTCCAAGATAAAGCATGTGACTCAAAAATAGTGTTACAGACTTATTTCTGTCAAAACATCTTCCAGCATATTGTTTTAATTGAAACACCCTAATTGAAAAAAAGTCCAAGGAATAAATAATTTAGCTAGTGAAAATAGCACTGAAATACTTATGCATACTTTGTTTCTGATTATTCAGTAGAAAGTTTTAATACCTCCTTGAATCTTGAAAAAGTACTACTTTAAATTTATGGAGTTCACACACATCACACTTCTGATAATGTTGCCAAGGGTATAGATGAATGCAGTTATATGCCAAAATTTATTTTTTATAAAGTATGTATTTTCATTTTGAACCACTTCTTATTTAGCTTGACACTGTTTTTTTAATCTGTTATCATAATATATAAAATTTTAAATTATAAACTTGAAAACAACTCTATAAAGTTCTTCTTCTCTCTGTATATCCAAGAAATGAGAAACATAGAAGAATTCAGAAAGAATGATTGCATCTAACTTTTAAATATTTATTTAGAAAAAGAAATGTCTCAGTTGTTTAGTATACCAAAAGAGGTACTATTTATAATAGCATACATTCATTTTAGGACACAAATGAACTTTTTACAATTTGGTTAAGGATTATTAAATTATACCTTAGTCCATATAAGTGATAACATACTTTTTAAAATCTTTATTTGATATTCAAGGAAAATATTTATCTTCCCACTATGTGTTGCTTCTAGTTAAATAATAACTGTATGCAGATAATAAGAATTACACAGATTAAAACCTGCACACTTAAAAACAGAATAAAAGAACAGAAAGAACTGGACACTACAATAATTACATTGTGCTCTATTGAACAAACAACAGTACATGATTTGGGAGACAAATAAGTGTTTAAATAAGCATTTTTGATGTAAACCTCCATCATTCTAAATATTCATTTTACAGAAAATACCCATAATCACACTGCATGGAAAATTTCTTTTGCATATCCTTCAATTCATTTAGGGAGAAGGCAATGGCACCCCACTCTAGTACTGTTGCCTGGAAAATCCCATGGATGGAGGAGCCTGGTGGGCTGCAGTCCATGGGGTCGCTAAGAGTCAGGCACCACTTAGCGACTTCACTTTCACTTTCCACTTTCATGCATTGGAGAAGGAAATGGCAACCCACTCCAGTGTTCTTGCCTGGAGAATACAGGATACAGGAGAATACATGGACGGAGAATCCTGGTAGGCTGCAGTCAATAGGGTCGTACAGAGTCGGACACGAATGAAGCGACTTGGCAGGCAGCAGCAATTCATTTAACATTTTCAGATGTTTGAAGCAAGCTGATCTAATCCAATCTCACAGGCTTTGGGCCTAAGTCTCGTTCATCAAATTGAGAATGGTGTCAATTACATTTTGGGGAATAGGTAGCAAAAAAATCAATGGGCAAGAAACTTGGTTTCACATACCTGCTCTCCTATTGTTTGAGACAGATGTTACTTTCCTATGAAGGCTAATAAAAATGACCTCTAAAATATATTGAAGATAAGTAATAAGTCAAAAAGACAGATCAATGAAGTGAAGTCCCTTAGTCATGTCCGACTCTTTGCGACCCCATGGACAGCAGCCTACCAGGCTCCGCCGTCCATGGGATTTTCCAGGCAAGAATACTGGAGTGGGCTGCCATTTCCTTCTCCAGGGGATCTTCCCAACCCAGGGATCAAACCTGGGTCTCCTGTATTGCAGACAGATGCTTTACCGTCTGAGCCACCAGGGAAGTCAAAAAGACAGATCATTATAAATTATAAACAGGTGAGCACGGGCATGCATGTGTGTGACTACACATATACCCTTCCATCTGTCTTTCTGAATGCTTCTCCTTCCAGGCTCAGCTTTTTTAAGAGCACAACAAACAGAATAAAAAGAATCATAGAGATATACATTCTGGTGTTTGATACTTCACGTTCATCTCTCCATGCTTAGTGCTGGTGACATATTCATTTAAAAACCTAAATCCCCAAGGAGTACATAAGACATTGACAAAATCTTCATCATCTACTATCCCTATACTTAGACTTTCATAGTAATCTTCAAATTCACCATATGACACCTCATCAGACTTGCTGCAGGCATCTTTTAACGTCTCTAGAAAAGATGATTTGATTTCTTCCTCTGTGGAGTGTCCTGTAAAATAGTACTGACTATGAAACCATGTCCTTAAAAGTCCAGTAAAATGGCTGATGGTAAATACTTAAGTCACCTGATGAAATCTTTTCAGCAATTTGAAATCTTAGGTCAAACTACCCATCAATTTATTTAAACATTTACTTGCATGAACTAGAATTTAATGATGGAGACTTAACTATATATTTGATGCATCTTTTAAAACAGTCTGATAGGGTGTATCCTATATATGTATGGGCAAAATAACAGTTACTACTGTAGATATTTTTGTATTTGTTCATATTTTAGAGAACTCAGTTTCATTCCCATTAGAAGTAAGGAAAGAAGAAAACAATTTCTATGATATATAGGCTGTTAACATAGTAATGCAATGTGTGAAAGACATTAGTTACTTTATGAAGCAGTTACTCTAACTGCAACTAGAAAATATTACTAGGATTCATGATTCAGAGGCCTATGAACATCTTTGCTGGAAGAACTTTCAGTTGATTAAATCATTCTAGTTTAATCTCTAAAATTAAGTAGGCTATTTCTACTGGCGGGTTATATTGAACATGTTTAATTTTAAACTATGCTGCTGCTAAATTGCTTCAGTGTGTCCGACTCTGTGCGACCCCATAGACGGCAGCCCACCAGGCTCCCCCGTCCATGGGGTTTTCCAAGCAAGAGTACTGGAGTGGGGTGCCATTGCCTTCTCCGAATTTTAAACTATAGGAAGATGCTATTGAGAATCACATATGTAAAAAAATAGTAATTCTTTAGTTTGCTATTTAAAGTCAGAGCAAAGAACATCTAAGTCATCCTTTCTTAAAATTTATTTGATTTTTTAACTTAAAACAATAAGCTATTTAAATAAGTATCTCTGATTGTATTATGACTGGTTAAAGGGAAGGAGTGATTTCAGTTTAACTACCTTTTTCTTTAGGCAATTTTTGTATTTTCAAATTTTGATAGACATATGTATGTTTATTCCCTTGCTGCTACTGCTGCTGCTAATTCGCTTCAGTTGTGTCCGACTCTGTGTAATCCCTGAGATGGCAGCCCATCAGGCTCCCCTGTCCCTGGGATTCTCCAGGCAAGAACACTGGAGTGGGTTGCCATTTCCTTCTCCAATGCATGAAAGTGAAAAGTGAAAGTGAAGTCACTCAGTCGTGTCCGACTTTTAGCGACCCCATGGACTGCAGCCTATCAGGCTCTTCCGTCCATGGGATTTTCCAGGCAAGAGTACTGGAGTGGGGTGCCATTGCCTTCTACGGTTTATTCCCTTATTCTGCCTTAAATCTTCAACCATAAGCAGACAATAAAACTCAGAGGACTTGCTCATGTAATTATCTGTTCTCTCAGTCTATTGTGCTCTAACTCAAGTTTGCCACTATCTCAACAGGAAATAGTTAACCTCAATTATAAACATAAATGAAAAAAACAAGTACAAATAACAGACCTATGAATTTTTAAATGAAGAAGCTCTCACATTTCTGGTTTAAAAAAAAACTATTTCCTCTGTTATTGGCCTCAAGTCCATGCTATAAATTAATATAGCTTATAGATATACTATTATTAACTCACATTTTTGAAATCTAATGCATTTTTTCTTCTTTTTAATTTATTTATTTTAATTGGAGGCTAATTACATTAAAATATTGTGGTGGTTTTTGCCATACATTGACATGAATCAGTCACAAGTGTACATGTGTCCCCCATCCCGAACCCCCTCCCACCTCCCTCCCCATCCCATCCCTCTGGGTTATCCCAGTGCACCAGCTTTGACTGCCATTTCATGCATCGAACTAAGACTGGTCATCTGTTTCACGTATGACAATATATATGTTTCAATGCTATTCTCTCAAATCATCCCACCTTGTCTTCTCCTGCAGAGTCCAAAAGTCTATTGTTTACATCTGTCTAATGCATTTTGACTTGTAGTAGTTACCTGAAATTACTTGAGGATGCATCTTTGCACAATAACATTTGCTTATGTCTATAATAGACACACTGCCTGTTTTGTTAAAATCCAGTTTCATAAAGGCCTAAATAAAGAGAAAAGTGTTATTTTTTCCTATGAAATCCTTAGAACCTAATTTTCCATTCTGCAGTAGGCTATTTTTGAGCTCTAAACAAAGCAATTTAAAATACTAAACTAGAACATGAAGGGAGCATCATGAATGCAGGGAGAAAGATACTGGAGCAAGATATTAGGTGACCTGCACTTAAGCATTAGTTCTACCCTTTCTAGCACGCTGACCTTGAGAAAGTAACTTAACCTCTGTTACCCTGGCTTTCCTCTTTTTAACACTGAGGAGTTGGGTAAAAACCTCACAGTAAAGAATCTGCCTTCAATGCAGGAGATGAGGGTTTGATCCCCGGGTCTAGAATATCTCCTAGAGAAGGGAATGGCAACCCATTCCAGTATTCTTGCCTGGAGAATCCCATGGACAGAAGAGCCTGGCAGGCTACAGTCCATAGAGACGCAGAGTCAGACATGACTAGCGGCTTAAGCATGCCCACACACTAGGAGTCACATGAAGTTGATAAATGGCTGGGACTATTTTGATTCAAAAAGTAAACTCAAAATATCCTATCACTAAAATCAATGAGAAGAGGAAATGATTTTTTAAATGGATTTTGTTACTCTATTTCCTGAAACTTAACACTACCTTTTGAAATGCTAGTTGCTTTACTGCTCCTTTAATTCAATGCAATCCTGTGGATCATAAAATGTATTTTATTGAGAAAAGGAGTGGATCCATAGAAACACACAACAGACCCAAAGCAACATCCCGCATCTGCAGATGAATCAAAACTAGAATGAAGTTTATTTACAATAATGTCACACATATATGGTACCTCTTATAGGCTAAATTGCATCCTCCCCAAAATTCATTTGTTGAAGCCCTAAACCCAAGTACTTCAGAGTGTGACGCAGAAGATAGAGTCTTTAAATAGGTGACTAAGTTAGAATGAAATCATTAGAGCAGACCCTAATCCAGTATTTCTGGTATCCTCATAAGAAGAGGAGATTAGGACACAGACAACACAGACTGAGGGACTGACCATGAGGACACACAGTGAGAAGACAGCCAACTAATTACAAGCCAAGGAGAGTAGCTTCAGAAGAAACCAAACCTGCTGACACCTTGATTGTGGACTTCTCGTCTCCAGAATTGTGAGACAATAATTTTCTGCTATATAAGTCATCCAGTGTATGGTATTTGTTATGGTAACCCTAGCAAACTAAATTTACTTTTGCCTATTCCCTGGATTTAGAAAAGGCAGAGGAATGACTGATCAAATTGCCAGCATCTGCTGGATCACTGACAAAGCAAGAGAGTTCCAGGAAAATGTCTACTTCTGCTTTATTGACTACGTCAAAGCCTTTGACTGTGTGGATCACAACAAACTGTGGAAAATTCTTCAAGAGATGGGAATACCAGACCACCTGACCTGGCTCCTGAGAAATCTGTAAGCAGGTCAAGAAGCAACAGTGAGAACTGGACATGGAAGAACAGACTGGTTCCAAATCAGGAAAGGAGTACGTCAAGGCTGTATACTGTCACCCTGTTTATTTAACTTATATTCAGAGTACATCATGCAAAATGCAGGCTGAATGAAGCACAAGCTGGAATCAAGATTGCAGGGAGAAATATCAGTAACCTCAGATATGCAGATGACACCACTCTTATGGCAGAAAGTGAAGAACTAAAGAGCCTCTTGATTAAAGTGAAAGAGGAGAGTGAAAAAGTTGGCTTAAGACTCAACATTCAGAAAACTAAGATCATGGCATCTGGTCTCATCACTTCATGGCAAATAGATGGGGAAACAATGGAAACAGTGAAAAACTTCATTTTGGGGGGCTCTGGGAGATCCGACCAGTCCATTCTGAAGGAGATCAGCCCTGGGTGGTCTTTGGAGGAATGATGCTAAAGCTGAAACTCCAGTACTTTGGCCACCTCATGCGAAGAGTTGACTCATTGGAAAAGACTCTGATGCTGGGAGGGATTGGGGGCAGGAGGAGAAGGGGACGACAGAGGATGAGATGGCTGGATGGCATCACTGACTCGATGGACGTGAGTCTGGGTGAACTCTGGGAGTTGGTGATGGACAGGGAGGTCTGGCATGCTGCGATTCATGGGGTCGCAAAGAGTCGGACATGACTGAGTGACTGATCTGATCTGATCTGATCTGGAAATCACTGCAGATGTGACTGCAGCCATGAAATTAAAAGACTCTTGCTCCTTGGAAGGAAAGTTATGATCAACCTAGACAGCATATTCAAAATCAGAGACATTACTTTGCCAACAAAGTTTCGTCTAGTCAAGGCTATGGTTTTTCCAGTGGTCATGTATGGATGTGAGAGTTGGACTATAAAGAAAGCTGAGCACCGAAGAATTGATGCTTTTGAACTGTGGTGTTGGAGAAGACTATTAGAGTCCCTTGGACTGCAAGGGGATCAAACCAGTCCATCCTAAAGGAGATCAGTCCTGAATATTCACTGGACAGACTAATGCTGAACCTGAAACTCCAATACTTTGGCCACCCGATGTGAAGAACCAACTCATTGAAAAAGATTCCAATGCTGGGAAAGATTGAAGGCGGGAGGAGAAGGGGATGACAGAGGATGAGATGGTTGGATGGCATCACCGACACAATTTGAGTAGGCTCTAGGAGTAGGGAGGTCTGGCGTGCTGCAGTCCATGAGGTCACAAAGAGTCAGACAGGACTGAGCGGCTGAGCTGAACTGATTCCCAGGACCAAGGCTTATGAAGGAGACAGCCCTTCATTCTCTGTTCTTGACATTCACACCCATCACCAGGACATGTAAGGTAAACATGAATGCAAATTTATAAGTATAATGTGGTGAATTTAACATAAGGTTTTTATCTTGCCTTTTGACCAGTAAAGATACAGATTTTTATATTTTCCATTTGTGCCCAATGTAATTGTTCAGACTACTCTATACACAATATCTTTGCTTCAATATGGGATATATATACATTTCATATTAAGTACATATACAAAAGAAAAACTTCATTTTCAAAAGTATGCTCTAAAAATGGCTACTAGAACCAAAGTATTATGTTCTCTCCTATAAACTCAGGGCTCTTTTTTAAAATTATTGTTTAACATGGTCATTTTCATCTTCATTTTAACGTTTAGCAAGCGTATTCTGAAAGTAGAGAAACATCTTTTAGTCATCATGCGAGGGTCATATGCATTGAGCTCGGACCCTTGAGCCGCTATGATGCTAGCCATTTTAAACGTGTCGTCTTAGACCGGATCTGTGAGGTAAGAAGCTGAGGTTCGGGGGATATTTATTAATTGATATAGACATACAGCTTATATGGAGCCAGAAATATATGGAATTAACAATTTGTAAACTGAAATTTAATTTCAGATTTTATTTTCTTTTTACAGTATTTTCCTTAAACATAGGCTGCCTTGCTGTATAATGGGTAGATTTGTACATGTATGTGTGTTTTTGTGCTTTACTAAACCCACAGTACACTGCAGGGAAAGGGATTTAAAACTTCTTCAATGGTAATTCATTAAAGATTTAAGAATGAATCTAACAATCTATTAAAAGTTACTATTTGAAAGGTTACTTTACAAAGTTACCTTTCGAACAAATGATTTCCTGTATTCATTCATTTCACCAATTATGGCACGTTTGAATTCTCCATAATCAGCCCTGCCATTGCCACTGCTATTTAGGATTAGCCAAAAAGACTCAAAATCCTAGAAATAACCAGAGAGAGACTACTGTTACACCTTTAAGTTACATATGGCCACGACTATAATCATCATAGTATTTTGTTACATCTCATGTTTAGGGCTATACCTAGCCCTAGACAAGGTAGTAGACTTAATAAGGAAATTCCAAAAAGTCACATATAAATCCAATCAAAGGTACTAAGAAAGCTTATTGAGAGGAACTCTGTAATGGGGATAGTTCCATAAAGTTAAGAAACATTTAAGAGTGGTAATAAATCAAGTATATCATTTTAAATTTATTCCTTTCAGTAAAAATGCTACCATTTACTTGAATTTGACCACTTAATTATTTGTAATGTATTGTATCTGTGACAATTAAGAAGTCACTTCACCTACTGGAATGCCTCCAATAGGATGAGGACCACTAATAATAAGAGAATATATATGAAGTGGCATAAAGAAAACATTTACATTTTGGGTAAATGGTATAGAGAGGATCAGGGTTCGGATGGAATGATCCTTTAGGTGGAGGCGTCAGTGAAGTGCTCTGAGTAGAGAAAACCTGAATGGTGAGAAAATCCAGCCAGCAGACTCAGAGGTCTGCTGGACCTCCACTCACAGTGGAGGGACCCGTGGCTGTAAAGGCTTTGGGGCAATTCCTGGAATGGTCACATCATGTCTCCTCTTGAAGCCTTCACATAGACTTCTCCCTTTCCTCAAGCAGCCACTGTCTGATCCATGCTCCTCCTCCCCTTGTTTGCCTAATTCCTCCTCATCCTTCAAATCTCAGTTCTGATACATACCCACTCCAGAAATCCCATGAACTTCCTTCTCCTTCTGCATAACCTGGCTTGCAATTTATCTCACATGTTCTGAAAGCATTCTCTCTTTAACACTTACCATGCTTTTTCTGTAATCATTTATATCTTTCTTTTGATTATAAAGACTTTAAGAGTACAAAGTATGTCTTCTCCGAGTTAGAACAATGCCTGCTTATTAGGTTCTGAATAAGCATAGGGAGGAGGGATGAATGCTGACATTTAAAAAATCAACAGGAGTTTCCTGACGGCTTAATACTGATAATGAGGCATAAAGAAGGAGACAAATGAACTACAAAAACTTCAGTAGAAGAGTGAATAAGGCCACTTAAGAATAATAGTCACTCACTGCGGAGAATTATCTGTGGTACCTACGTTTTCGGACACTTCTAAGCGAAATAATTTTAGAGCTTGCTTAAAATCTGCCTTATCTAAAAGCCCGTTTCCTTCCTTGTCCAGTTGTTGAAGGTGTTTTCCCAATCCAGTCAATATACGAACGCCTCTTCTACGCAGTTGTTCTTTTAGCAGGTCTGTTTAGGAAGAAGTGATGGAAACTAATTATCCCTATGCATACCTGAATCAAACTGCAATTGTCCCTCTGGTAAGAAAAAAAAAGTTGACACAGCTGATATAAGGGATGTGAATAGGCAACCAGATCATGTGTATGGCTGACAAAAGGCTTTGGAAAACAGAATGCTTTTAGTAAAGTGGGTTATACACAAAATCCCACGTAAAGTATATCAGAGCTATAGCGCCACTGTGTGGTGAGACTGTTATATTTTTAATATGGGAAAATAATGGTTCACTTTATCAGCATGAAAATAACCTCAGCGTTACAAATAAAATCGTCATGCTTAAAAAATCTTCTAGCCTTCCACTTCACCTGATGAGCCTATATTTTTAATCTTTTTCCTCTTTCTTTGTTGGTACCAACTGAATTACAAATTTTTGAGTGATCTACCTGACAGCTTATCAGTTCAAAATTTCTAAAATCGTTTGGAATCTTCAAATTGTAGCATATATTTAATAACATCAAGGCTTTAGAATGCTACCCTATACTTTTACACTTAAAGTAACCCTTTTTGCTCGGGATTTATAACAAGTTTTATCCCTAGGCCCATTCTCTTTGTGGGACAGATTTCATTTGATGCAGTCTGTACCATCTTCACTTAAGAAAATATGGGTAACTTTACCAAAGCAGTTATTAAATATAGTGCATTAGAAGGGAAACATGTCACTAGATATAAGGGTGACAAATCATACTGATCATGCTAGAATAAACTTTATTAACAATAGCATCAGGGATATTTCAGAGATCAAATACCAATCCTAGGAAACGTCAATCCACTCCTGTACTATTGCCTGGAAAATCCCATGGACAGAGGGGCCTGGTAGGCTACAGTCTGTGGGGTCACAAAGAGTCGGACATGACAGCGATTTCACAGACAACTTTTAAATCTCCTTTTAGCCTTGTTACTCCCGTATCATCTTTATATGATAAATCAGGACTTACCAAAATTTATAAATTATATGTTGACTTCTGTGATGACTGGTTTAATGCCTTCCTGCCTTCTTGACTATGAGAGTCAACAAAGGACTTGTCTATTTGAGCCTCATAAACTGTACTAATTACAAGAGTAGACTCTAGAAACAAACCTTTAAAATATTTTAGTGTACAAACCTACATGTATTTCACATATTACCTACAACAACTCTGAAATTAATAAGAGGTTATTATACCCATTTTAGACTTAAAGAAAGAGGTGCAAGAGATATACACAAAGTCATATGTGTACTGAATGGAGAGTCCAAACATGGCTTCCAGTCTAGTATTTTTTTCCTACACTGCTGCTGCTGCTGTCGCTTCAGTCGTGTCCAACTCTGTGCGACCCCATAGATGGCAGCCCACCAGGCTCCTCTATCCCCGGGATTCTCCAGGCAAAAACACTGGAGTGGGTTGCTAATTCCTTCTCCAATGCATGAAAGTGAAAAGTGAAAGTGAATGTCCGACTCTTAGCGACCCCATGGACTGCAGCCCACTAGGCTCCTCCATCCATGGGATTTTCCCGGCAAGAGTACTGGAGTGGGGTGCCATTGCCTTCTCCTAGGCCACCACCAATTTCTTTATGATACCATAATATATAAAATGAGTACTACATAGTAAAAATCACATATCCATTTCATAGATAAAAACCACACTATCTAGTGCTTTCTAAAATGTTTAAGTTCATAAATGATATAATACTAGTTATTCAGTTAGACTCATTGAAGTAGGAGAGATCCTAAAAATATTTTCAAATATGTATTTGTGTATAAAATAAAAAGATAGGAAGCAAATAGGCAATATAAAAGAAGTGTCATAAAACTAAGTAATACCTGGAAAATACTGCTTTACTCCTTACAAAGAAAATGGTTGAAAATTACAACTATTTGAGAGTATAGTCATGGTACACACCTTGAATGGCCTTGAGAATCTTCCTATCGTTAGCTTCTTCACTGGTTACATCATCATGTTCCTCAGAATCAGTTCTGCAATTGACATGTTCATTGTAATACAAATATACTGTTTTGCAGTCTTAGTATAGGAACGCTAAGATTTCCCTGCTTTAGACCCAAAAAATTCTCAAAGAAAGATAGAAGAGTGCTTAGAGATTAATCGACTCTTCCACCCTTGCTTGCGGCTTTAATCCTGAATACGCTAAGTCAAAACGAAAATCCTTACCTCTCCCAAGAACTACCTTTAAGCATTATGTTCAGTTTTATACTTATTTCAATCTTCTTTTTAAAAACTTAATTAAAACTATTATTTAAAAGCAGTTTTACCTTTAAATGTAAATGCGGTATTTTAAAAAGCAAAAAAAAAAAAAAAAAAACAATCCTATTGAACAATATAGTAAAAGACAATAAAAGACAAGCAAAGACTTAGCCAATTTATGGCAGATGGCCTCTAATGTACTGATAGCACACCAGTTACTGTAATCTTGACCAAAAAAGCACTCCACAAGAATAGCATAAATATTTTCTGCAATTAAAAAAAAAAAACTCAAATTCATTTAAAAGCTTTTGATTCATAGCATTATTTTTTCACTATGTATATTATCAATCAGTGGTCTACAAGCATGTGGGACCAAGATTTTTTTGTGTGCTTAGAAAAAGCACTGCTCTAAAAACATGGGAAAAGTTATTATATTATACTGTATCTCATCTTTTAAAATGTATTAGTTTGGTAGCATTTACTAAAATTAAAATGTTATAGTATAGGCAAATTAATAAAGTACTTTAACAAACTTAAAATGGGACATCTTAAATCTCCATTTGATTGTAACTGTTCCCACACATGGAGTATATTTGAGTACAAGATATAGCACATAAAATAGACATGTATAGCTATGCTTTATTTTTCTTTAATGTAAATCTTAACTAAAATCAAAACATTTTGATATAGAATCTCACTTTAATAACAAATAATAATACCTCTAAAATGACAAATGCATGTGTGACTTACTTGAGAGAATCCAAAGCTCTCCAGTCAACATTTGTGATTCGAAGTGTAAGCACTGTGTTTTCTTTTACACTTTCTGGAAGTCTGGGATGATCAGAGCTCAAAAATGTCAAGTTTGCACCCTAAGGAAATTAACAAATGAATTATTTTAACTATGAAGTATGTAAGAAGTAAAATAGAACTAATAGTAATTTTAAATATTCAATTTTGATTACATCTAATATAGTATACTTTTATTCTAATAAATAAGTATATTGAGAGTATATTTAGAAACCACACAGGCTTCAGCAAATAATATAGGAAAATAGAACTAATTTCACAATCTCCCAATTAGAACAATCTTAGATGTAACAATTGATGTGAAAAAAAAAAAAGAAGAATTCCAGTTTTTGGTTTTTTTTTTAAGAATTAGAGGAAAAAAGAACAAATTATCTCTATGGAAATTATGACACTCCAAAATACAGAAATAGAGCTATTGATCTGCAGAAACATGTGCTGCAAACTGATGAACTATGAGAGATTCATTACCCTCTTTCCCCTGGTATTTTTAATATGGTTGTGTGTATTTATTTACGGCTGTGTAGGGCCTTCGTTGCTTTGTGTAGGCTTTCTCTGGCTGCAGAGTGGGGGCTACTCTTTGTCACAGTGTGCAGGCTGCTCACTGCAGGGGCTTCTCTTGTTGCGGGGAGTGCAGACTCCAGTCACGTGGGCTTCAGTGGCTGTGGCCTGTGGGCTCTACAGTGCAGGCTCGGGAGTTGTGGTGCAAGGGCTTAGTTGCTCCATGGCAAGTGGAATCTTCCCAGACCAGGGATCCAACCCATGGCCCCTACACTGGCAGGTGGATTCTTATCCACTGCTCCACCAGGGAAGTCCTCTTTCACCTGGTATTTTGATTACAAATATTACATAAATGTAAAACTAAGCTTAACCTGTTTGGAGCATCAAAGCTTTGGTGAAAAAATTCCCCTCAAAAGTCCTTCATCCAAACTTAGAAAATTGTTGTTATTTTAATTTCTGAGTTTCTCAAATGCTTTACCATCTGAGCCACCAGGAAAGTCTTCTCAAATATAGTCAAATATAAATAAACACAAATTTCAAATAATATGCTTAATTATGTCTTTTGAAAATCAGGGAAGAGATTTCTCTCCTTTTTCCTAGAGCATTTACTTTAGAAAACTATAAGTACTTTCTCCACTCTTTGATATGTATATAAGTTCTCTTGAAATTATTATTTAAACAATAGAGACTATTTGATATGTGTAATGTAATTCAATCCAATCTGGTCCTTTACTAGTCTTCAATCCATTCCCCAGACCGCAACCAGAAAAATCTGTCTAAATCACAAACCTACTGATGCTACCTCCTTTCATTCCATCCACCTTCTTACCTTTCAGTGACTCCCCAAGACATTTTAGATAAGTCTTTATCACAAGGCCACTCTTAGTAAGTTCTCATTTGTCTCTTGCCAATCCCCACCTTGAAGTCAAGATCAGTAGGACTGAACTCCTTTCAGTTCTCAAAAACGACCATGTCTTTGGAGCTTTTGTTCTGTGCACGACCTGTCTCCTCGCCTGAAAGCCTTGCCTCCCCTCTTCCATCTACACATCTGCGCCTGCCTACGTCCGGGTTGGGTGGCACGCCCTGAAGAAGCCTCCTTCGACTCTACAAAACTGGGTCACTGCCCCGCCTATGTGGCCCTCTGATCTCTTTCCCATTAGAATATAATTCCCACAAAAGCAAGGATTCTTTTCAAGTCATTTATAGTTCTATTTCCAATGCTTAGCCTATGAGTAAATGTTTTATATGAATGATCATTGTGGGTAGTGAGATAACATGACTGTGATCATTTCATATTTCAGAGCACTATACAACTTCTAACATTACCTAAGATCATTTCACACTAAGGAATCCTCATGATATGCCATACACCAGGAGTTGTGCCAAGCAGGGAAATCACAAGGAAGATGAGCTAACCAGGAGATTTATGACAGCTCCAGAAGCCAAGCACCACTCTGTGTGGAGAAAAATGTGTGTCCCCAGAAGATAAGCCTGCATTAGGTGGAGAATTACTCCTGGTTCTATTGAAATAGCCACTGACCCAGTGGTACAGGCTTTAAAAGCACCAGAACACCAGCTCTCTGGGGCTTCCATTGCAGGATAAGTTGGGGTGGTGGGGGAGGGTGGTGGAGCTGAGTAGGGTCACAAAGAATAAATGCTACACTTAGATTCAAACCACTGGGATCTGGACCTGAGAGGCACCCCCTCTCCTAGAGAAACATCAACCATTAGCCAATATAAATGCCCCTGCTCAGCAAACAGGGAAAAGAATAAACTGGAAACTAGAAACCCTGCTCCCCTAGCCCCACAGGATCCCTCAAAGTCCAACACCAGGTAGTAAAACATGAGCACACACACACTCAACTTACAACATAAAGATCAGCAAGTCGGTACTGCTTTCCTTTTCTTCGTCCACGCTGATGACAATAAATGTTTTTTTGAATAAAAGGAAGCACATTTGTTCTAGAAGTTAAATGACAAAAATGTGAAATTATTCAGCTTCTCTGGGAAATAGTCATCTTGAGAGCTGTAACGATCTTTAACGGCATACCTATTTTTCCCAAATTGCCGATATTCATAAATTGTAAGGGACTGGTCATGAGTGAAAAAGAATCCAACCAGCTCTCTGCAAGCATCATGTCCATTTCTAGAAAAAGAAAATGATATCAAAGATTTTCAAATAGGATACTTTTCATATTTAATGATAGATGGATGCTATGTGTCAAACAGAGATGCCAGGATTTGCTCAAATATGTGGTTATGGGAAACCACAAGGGAACAAAGACAGAGCTGGCTGAAGTGTCAACTTAATTCTAATTTGGATGGAGAAAAAAGCTTTACCTTATACTAATATGAATATGGATATATTACAATGTAGATTACTAATTTGGCTTAGACTTTAAGATAGTGAAAGACCTTAAAAAAATGTTGAGCTTGCAAGAAGCCACAAGAGAGATATACATTTATTACCTTTTGTCATGGAAATTTTAAAATCACTGAACAAATATGCTAATTTTTAAAAAGCCACCTTATCTTTAACATTCATGAAGAACATCGAGTAGCATTATGTGTTACTGGCAGTTTGTAACACTAGATACCAGATTGAAGAACCACCTTCCTTGTCACTTTACTACATCTACTGTTACTTTAAGCCATTAAAGTGAAATTAAATAAATTACATAAAGGTTAATTTTTAAGTAGTTTAGAATCTTTTAGTAGTAACATGTATCTTTAAAAAATTCATTTTATTTCTTTTTGAACAACATTTTAAAATCACATTTTAAACAATTTCTAATCAAGATGTTTTTTTTAGACTCATACTCCCCATAATTTTTATAAGAGATTAAGTATATATTATTACCTAAAAATGTTTGTGGTAAATTCACTTAAATGTAACGAATTTAACTAATTTCATTATTGCTACCTCTATTTGAAAAGAAAATACCTTTTAATAATCATAGGATTAAAAAATTTAATAAAGTCACAATTACCTTGATATGATCCTACCATCAAACTGCACTTTATGAGAAAGGATATTTTCAGTTAATGTAGACTGTGTTCTTATCCTGGCAAGAAATACAATTGTTAATAATTATTTTTAAAATACCTACATTAGATAACAAAAGTACCTAAAAGTTATGTCAATATTTTCAAATGCACATACTAGATAAAGATGAGGTTTAAACCTCTTTTTATTCCAGACTGCTATTGCTATTGCAGACACAGAAGAAAGAACCCTGAGCTGTGGTATATAATGGGCTTCCCTGGTGGCTCAGTGGTAAAGAATCCACCTGCCAATGTAGGAGACGTAGTTTTGATTCCTGGATCGGAAGATACCCTGGAGCAGGAAATGGCAGCCCACTCCAGTATTCTTCAGTGGAAAATTCCATAAACAGAGGAGCCTGGTGGGCACAGTCCATGAGGTTGCAAAAGAGTCGGACATGACTTAGCAACTAAACAAAAACAACAAACCGTATATAATATACAAATAGCTTCTATGCTAGAACTTACCATATCAAAGTGCTAAGAAAGTCAGTGTGAAACAGAGATAGCACGTTTGTGCCTGGCACTGTTGCAAGGCTAACCAATAGCCATTTCTAACCCTCTTCTTTGCCTCTCTCCCATCACAGAATTTGCATTCTTAGCCTCTTACAACTAGAAGTGACTAAGGGACCCAGTTCTTCCAGTAAACTTCCAGGAAAGACTTGCTTTTTTCCTGATGAGAGAACGGCATGGAAAGAGCTCCAGCCTGTGAACACGGTGGGGATACGATGCCAGCAGCCACAGCAGCCATCAGGCAACCAAAAAGATCTCAGGGAAGCCAGCCCACAGCTGTGCCTCACTGAGCCACTCAACTAAAGCCAACAACTGACCACCTCCAAGCAGCCAGTTGTATAACGGAAATAAATCCTGATTCGTTTCAGCCACTGTCAGTCAGGTTTTCAGTTCCGGGTAGCTGAAAACATTCCTTGCCAAAACAGAGTAGAGACAAAGAGTGCTGGATGAGGTTCCAGTCTTGGCCATAGTTCTAGCTGTGAGACCTCAGATCACTTATTTAATCTTTATGGCTTTTAGATGGCATTGAATGACCTCACAAAGACTGCCAGTCCTAAAATTCTGTTTAATAATATGAAGCAAAACCCAATGACACACACTTTGGCACCCTACTACCAATATTCTCCTCTGAAGATTCAGTGATGTCTCTTTACGTCCCTTCCTAAGTAATTTTATGATATTCCCATAAAACTGCAGCTATAATGAAATTGCAATAATGTAGCTCACTGAGATCTTAAAATGTTATACCTCTATAAAAATCTAGGTCTCAATGAAAGGTGAGCAACATATAGCAAATAAGAACTTGTAAATCAAATGAGAGTTCTGAACACAGAGTGTAGCCATGAGAGTTTGGTCATCTCATTTCAATTTAATCCATTAGTAATAATGTGTTCATTGAATGCCCACTATGTGCCTGAAACAGTTCTAAATGCTGAGAAAATAAAAGCAATAATAATACTAGCTACTATTTATTAAGAACTTCCTAGACACTAGTCTGTGTTAAAATCTTTTTAATGTGTATTGGTTCATTTAATGCTTGTAGTAACTCAATGAAGTAAGTGTTATTATTCCCATTCTAAAAATAAGGTTTATACAGTTAAACAGTTAGCACATGGCATAGCCAAAAAAAGAAAAAAAAATTTCTCATAACCATTACATTATATTGCTTCTCAAGGTAAACAGAACTCAGTTTAACAGTGATAGATTGAAATAACAGTTTTAAGGATTCTAGTTTTCTTGAAAATACAAAAAAAAAAAAAAATAGGCATTTATATTACAAAATGGGAAGTTCCATGTTGGAGTTTTCAGTATCCGATACATAGCACCAATACTTCTCCAAGTTCTTAACCAATAGAGGAATAAGAATCAGGCGGATGAAGACTCACATATAAATTTTCTTATTGCTAAAGCAGTTGGAAACCATGGTTTAGAAATGTAGCAACAACAAGCTAAGTCCTTAACATTAGAATTAAATAGACTAACCCACTCATTCCCACTGGGGAAGCACCCTGTAAAGCTCAGTGCACAGGACAGAATGTGTACTTCTGCAGACATCTGGGTCAAGGAACAAGAGGGGAGGAAGGCCTATACTATACGTGCCAATGGCTGCTTCCCACTCTATGGAGCAGAATTTTCTCCTCTTCTTCCTTTGGGAATAAGACTAAGGGCAGTTAAGCCCAATAATTCTAATCAAGCCCCCACAGGATTTTTTGTAGAACTAGACTAGCTAAATCTAAAACTTATATCAAAGAGGAAGGAGCCAAAGTGTGCCAAGACAATACTAAAGCTAAACAAGCTTTAAATATTTAATATATAACAGTACTAATTAAGACAGGATAATTCTGGTACAGGGATGTGTAACAGGTAGATGAGACTGAAAACAACAACAAGAACAACAACCTAGAAACCAACCATACATTTCTAACAACTTCATATATGACATAAGTGGCAATACAAGTCAGAGAGATAACAAGTTGGTGGTAGGGAGAGATTTCATAAAGAAGATACAGGGACACTAACAATAAATGGAGAGATTGGTAAACTGGTCTACAATAAATTTAGCAACTTTTGTTCATCAAAAAACATGATCAAGAGAATGAAAAGGTGATCAGAGGATAGGAAAAGACACGTCCAACAAATATAGCTGAAAAAGGACTTATAACTAGAATATGTAAGTAAGTTCCACAAATCAATATGAAAAGATAACCCAATAGACTGGAAGGGACTATATAGACTATCCTATAAGAGGATACCCAGGTGATGAACGTACCTATGCAAAAGTGCTCAACATCATTAGTCTTTAGTGAACTGTAAGTGAAAATCACCAATATATACCCATAAAATCACCAGTATATACCTATGTTCAAACTACTGCACAATTGCACTCATCTCACAAGCTAGCAAAGTAATGCTCAAAATTCTCCAAGCCAGGCTTCAACGGTACATAAACCATGAACTTCCAGATGTTCAAGCTAGATTTAGAAAAGGCAGAAGAACCAGAGATCAAATTGCCAACATCCGTTGGATCATCAAAAAAGCAAGAGAGTTCCAGGAAACATCTATGTCTGCTTTATTGACCATGGCAAAGCCTTTGACTGTGTGGATCAGAACAGACTGTGGAAAATTCTTAGAGATGGGAAGAATCAATATAGTGAAAATGAGTATACTACCCAAAGCAATTTATAGATTCAATGCAATCCCTATCAAGCTACCAACGGTATATTTCACAGAGCTAGAACAAATAATTTCACAATTTGTATGGAAATACAAAAAAAACTCAAATAGCCAAAGCAATCTTGAGAAAGAAGAATGGAACTGGGGAAATCAACCTGCCTGACTTCAGGCTCTACTACAAAGCCACAGTCATCAAGACAGTATGGTACTGGCACAAAGACAGAAATATAGATCAATGGAACAAAATAGAAAGCCCAGAGATAAATCCACGCACATATGGACACCTTATCTTTGACAAAGGAGGCAAGAATATACAATGGAGAAAAGACAATCTCTTTAACAAGTGGTGCTGGGAAAACTGGTCAGCCACTTGTAAAAGAATGAAACTAGAACACTTTCTAACACTATACACAAAAATAAACTCAAGACGGATTAAAGATCTAAACGTAAGACCAGAAACTATAAAACTCCTAGAGGAAAACATAAGCAAAACACTCTCCGACATAAATCACAGCAGGATCCTCTATGACTAACCTCCCAGAATACTGGAAATAAAAGCAAAAATAAACAAATGGGACCTAATTAAAATTAAAAGCTTCTGCATAACAAAGGAAACTATAAGCAAGGTGAAAAGACAGCCTTCAGAATGGGAGAAAATAATAGCAAATGAAGCAACTGACAAACAACTAATACCAAAAATATATAAGCAACTCCTGCAGTTCAATACAAGAAAAATAAACGACCCAATCAAAAAATGGGCCAAAGAACTAAATAGACATTTCTCCAAAGAAGACATACAGATGGCTAACAAACACATGAAAAGATGCTCAACATCACTCATTATCAGAGAAATGCAAATCAAAACCAAAATGAGGTACCATTTCATGCCAGTCAGAAAGGCTGAGATCCAAAAGTCTATAAGCAATAAATGCTGGAGAGGGTGTGGAGAAAAGGGAACCCTCTTACACTGTTGGTAGGAATGCAAACTAGTATAGCCACTATGGCAAACAATCTGGAGATTCCTTAAAAAACTGGAAATAGAACTGCCTTATGACCCAGCAATCCCACTGCTGGGCATACACATCAAGGAAACCAGAATTGAAAGAGACACGTGTACCCCAGTGTTCATCACAGCACTGTTTATAATAGCCAGGACATGGAAACAACCTAGATGTCCATCAGCAGACGAATGGATAAGAAAGCTGTGGTACATATACACAATGGAGTATTACTCAGCCATTAAAAAGAATATTGAATCAGTTCTAATGAGGTGGATGAAACTGGAGCCTATTATACAGAGTGAAGTAAGCCAGAAAGAAAAATACCAATACAGTATACTAATGCATATATATGGAATTTAGAAAGACGGTAACGATAACCCTGTATGCGAGAGAGCAAAAGAGACACAGATGCATAGGATAGTCTTTTGGACTCTGTGGGAGAGGGAGAGGGTGGGATGATTTGGGAAAATGGCATTGAAACATGTATAATATAAGAAACGAATTGCCAGTCCAGGTTCTATGCAGGATACAGGATGCTTGGGGCTGGTGCACTGGTATGACCCAGAGGGATGGTACGGGGAGGGAGGTGGGGGGGTTCAGGATGGGGAACACGTGTATACCTGTGGTTGATTCATGTTGATGTATGGCAAAACCAATAAAAATTAATTAATTAAAAAAGAGATGGGAATACCAGACCACCTGACCTGTCTCCTGAGAAATCTGTATGCAGGTCAAGAAGCAACAGTTAGAACTGGACATGGAACAACAGACTGGTTCCAAATAGGAAAAGGAGTACGTCAAGGCTGTATATTGTCACCCTGCTTATTTAACTTATATGTAGAGTACATCATGAGAAATGCTGGGCTGGAAGAAGCACAAGCTGGAATCAAGATTGCTGGGAGAAATATCAATAACCTCAGATATGCAGATGACACCAACCTTATGGCAGAAAGTGAAGAACTAAAGATCCTCTTGATGAAAGTATAAGAGGAGAGTGAAAAAGTTGGCTTAAAACTCAACATTCAGAAAACTAAGATCATGGCACCTGGTGCCATCTCTTTATAGCAAGTAGATGGGGAAACAATGGAAACAGTGACAGAATTTATTTTGGAGGAGTCCAAAATCACTGCAGATGGTGACTGCAGCCATGAAATTAAAAGACGCTTTTGCTCCTTGGAAGAAAAGCTATGACCCACCTAGACAGCATATTAAAAAGCAGAGACATTACTTTGCCAACAAAGGTCCATCTAGTCAAATCTATGGTTTTTCCAGTAGTCATGTATAGATGTGAGACTTGGACTATAAAGAAAGCTGAGCACTTAAGAATTGATGCTTTTGAACTGTGGTGTTGGAGAAGACTCTTGACAGTCCCTTGGACTGCAAGGAGATCCAACCAGTCCATCCTAAAGGAAATCAGTCCTGAATATTCACTAAGGACTAATGCTGAAGCTGAAACTCCGATACTCTGGCCACCTGATGTGAAGAACTGACTGCTTAGAAAAGATCCTGATGCTGGTAAAGATCAAAGGCAGGAGGAGAAGGGGACAACGGAGGATGAGATGGTTGGATGGTATCACCAACCCAATGAGCATGGATTTGAGCAAGCTCCAGGAGTTGTGATGGAGAGGGAAGCCTAACATGCTGCAGTCCATGGGGTCACAAACAGTCGGACAGGACTGAGTGACTGAACTGACTGATACCCATAAGAGGAACTAAAATGAAAAATATAGATAGTTACCAGTATCTTGTAAAGATACGGTGCCACTAGCACCTTCTTACTGCTACTGGTGGGAGTTTTAATTGTAGCAACCACTTTGGAAGACTATTTGACAGTATTCTTTAAAGCTGAACATATGCATAGTAGATGGGCCAGCAATTCCACTTCAAAGTGAGTACTGAGCAGAAATGAGTACATATGCTCATCAGAAGGCATGCACTAAAGTTTATGGCAGCACTATCCACAAACTGCCAAATGTCCACCAACAGCTGTGAGTAAACAAACTGTGGTATATTTATACAATAAAATACTGTACAGTAAGCAGGATAAGGGACAACTACAAATAACACAGATTAAACTTGCAAACGTAACGTTAAGCAAAAGAATTCAGACTCAGAGTCCAAGTTTTGTGAGTTCATGTAAATTCATAACCAGACAATAGCAATCTACAATGTTAGGATGGAGAGGCTAACCTGGAGCGGCAGAGGAGCTGGGAAGTAACTGAGGGGCAGCAATGGTTTCTGGGGTGCTGACCTGTTTCTTGGTCTAGGAATAAGGCATAAGTTTTGTTCAGTTTGTGAAAATTCCTATGCTGTACATTTAAAATGTGTAAACTTTGTGAATGAATGTTTTATCTCTATAAAAGTTTACTTTAAGAAAGACAAGTTTAGACATATGGTAGCTGAGTGATGGCCCCTGAAAGATACTCATATCCTAATCTTCAGGTCACATTAATTAATTTACACATGATAACAGGGACTTTGCAAATGTGATTAAGTTAAAGATCTGGAGATGAGAAGATTAACCAGGATTATACAGGTAGGTTCAGTGCAATCACAAGTGTTTTATAAAAGGAGAGCAGAAGGATACGTGATACCTCAGAAGAGGAACAGCAAAGTAATAACACTCCTCTGCTTTGAAGATGGTGGAGGGACCACAAGCCAAGGAACAAAGGCAGCCCCTAGACACTGAAAAAGGCAAAGAAGCAATTCTTCCCCAAAGCTTCTGGAAGGAATGCAGTCCTGTCAGCACCTTGATTGTAGATTTCTGAACTCCAGAAGTGGAAGAGAATAAATGTGTGTCATTTCAAAAATACTATTTGTGGTAATCTGTTACAGCAGCAATAGGAAATTAACGCATGATACCTTCAAATATTTAAAGGTATGGAAACTTCTAGAAAATAAGATAAGGCTTCTAGAAATAAGATAAGAATGAGACAAAAAGACCTAAGTTATAAGAAAGTGAAAGTGAAAGTGAAGTCACTCAGTCGTGTCCGACTCTTTGCAACCCCGTGGACTGTAATCTACCAGGCTCCTCCATCCATGGGATTCTCCAGGCAAGAATACTGGAGTGGGTTGCCATTTCCTTCTCTAGGGGATCTTCCTGACCCAGGGATTGAACCCGGGTCTCCGGCCTTGCAGGCAGACGCTTTAACCTCTGAGTCACCAGGGAAGTTATAAGAAAGTACTGACAATTATACCAATCTGAAAATATTAAAAAACTGCTCTAAGAACTGGTGGGTTCTCTATTCTATTAAATCTGAGGCTAAATGTCAATTATCGGTGAAGTTGGTGAGAACTTTCAGTGGACTGCACCAGCGAACTATAAAAATCCATACCAAACCAAGTACTTTGTACTTCATAAAAGTAAAAGGCAAAAAGTAATATTTTTTAAAAAATACTAATTTTGAATATATTATGTCATAGAAATTCAGCCAGTATATATTGTGCATATACAGATGTCTCAGTTACTACATTGTGTCTTTTCACATGTATTGCTGCCTGAGTTTCTGGCTGTCACTCCTAAATTATAAATAGAAGATCTGGAGGGCAAAGTTTATCCCAGTATCTTAAAGTGACAGAACTGGGATCTGAACTCCAAAAATTCCACTTTCCTTTATACAGAAAAGATAAAAACACAAAGGAAAAAATTTCCATTAGATACAAAAGTACATTTGAAAAATATAACATACTACATCCTTATTTTATATAAAAGCCTTCTTACTTCGTTTCATGCAGTGTTCTTTTCCTAAGTCGAATAGGTGCCAGCTTTGAATCTGGAAGGATATGAGAAATTTCTTGCTTCTCAGAGGTTAAATTTTGCTCTGGATCACTGATTACAGCCCTATACAGGAAAACACAACAGTCTGACAATTAAATATTATAATGAAATGCTCTAGTATTCACATATTTATAAGCAGTTGGAAAAACCCATATACAAATGCCAATTTATACTACTGGCAGAATGAATGATCTATCAGATATTAAATGAACAAATTTAATAATTAAAAACATCATACAAGTGAATATTCTTATCTATCTCTTTTTCCATAAGTATTATCTAAAAATAAATCGAAATTTCTGAGAGGATTTGGAGCTTCAGGTCTTCCTCTTACTATTCTTTAAACAAAAAGACACTGTGCCGACGACTTCTGAATAAAAGACAGGAAGTATGTAAGCAACCATATGGATTTCTGGGGTGGGGAGGAAGCATTCCAAGCGAAAGGGAAAATAAATGCAAAGTACCTGAGACATCAGTGACTCTGGTATGTTTTAGAAGGGAGGAAGCCAGATGGCAAAGCAGAGTAAACGAGAGAAGTAGGAAAAGGGGTCCAGGGTCTAATGGTGGGCAAAACATGCAGGGATTGGGGAGAATCTGCTACTGATCCCAGTTTTTTAGCACTCCTGATTCACACCCTTGGCGTGCCCTCATTATAATGGTAGTATACTTTCTTTGGCTTTAAGTTTAGCCATTGGAAATGCTTTGGCAGCGGATGGCTCTGCTGGTCTGACCTGAACTAATTCGTGCAAGTGTGGGTGGTTTGGGAATCTGTTCATCTAGGATAATTGTGGCTAAGTGGTCCAGCTGCATGTAGGGAAGGACTTTCCTTTTGAGAACAAGTGGGTTAACCAAGCTAACAAAGATGGCAGAAGCACAAAAAAGCAAATGGAAACATGAGGTTTTTTAAGGATTAAACTCAGAATTAAGCCCACTGCTTTTGGTCATATATAATGGGCCAAACTAAGTGAAAAGTAATAGCTACTCAGCCAAGTCTAGCCTGGACAGCTGACCTGAAGACACATGAGCATTAGTTAATGACTACTGTTTTAAGCTACTAGGTTTTATAGTGATAGGTAACCAATACATGTGCATACTCGGTCACTTCAGTCATGTCTGACTCTGCAACCCCACGGACTGTAGCCCACAAGGCTCCTCTGTGCATAGGGGTCTCCTGGCAAGAATACTGGCATGGGTTGCCTTTTCCTCTTCCAGTGGATCTTCCCGACACAGGGACTGAACCCTGTGTCCTCCGTCTCCTGCACGGCAACAGATTCTTCACCCACTGAGCCACCTGGGAAGCAACCGATATATAGGTCTTACAGATTTTATTCTGATTGACATGGATGTTACTGGAAGGTTTGATGTGGCTTATGTTTTTAATGGACTCACTGGCTGCTAGGTTGAGAATAGACCAATTAGGGGCAAATGCAGGTACAATGAGTCCAATTAGAAAGTGTCTGAAATAATCCAGGAGACAGGAAATGACAGGGTGAACAGGAAGGGTGGCAGCAGAGGGAGATAAATTTATTTTGATGGTAGACCTGAGTTTGCCAATGAACTGCATATAGGATTTGAGTGAAAGAGAAGGATTAAAGGCATTAACAAGATTTTAAGCCTAAATAACTTGAAGAATTATTACAAATAGCTGAGAAAAGAAAAGATGCAAAAGGCAAAGGAGAAAAAGACATACCCATCTGAATGTAGAGTTCAAAGAATAGAAAGGAGAGATAAGAAAGCCTTCCTCAATGATCAGTGCAAAGAAACAGAGGGAAACACTAGAATAGGAAAGACTAGAAATCTCTTCAAGAAAATTAGAGATACCAAGGCAACTTCTCATGCAAAGATGGGCACAATAAAGGACAGAAATGTATATGGACCTAACAGAAGCAGAAGACATTAAGAAGAGGTGGCAAGAATACACAGAAGAACTATACAAAAAAGATCTTCATGACCCAGATAACTAGGATGGTGTGATCACTAACCTAGAGCCAGACATCCTGGAATGTGAAGGCAAGTGGACCAGAGGAAGCATCACTATGAACAAAGCTAGTGGAGGTGACGGAATTCCAGTTGAGCTATTTCAAATCCTGAAAGATGGTGCTATGAAAGTGCTGCACTCAATATGCCAGCAAATTTGGAAAACTCAGCAGTGGCCATAGGACTAGAGAAGGTCAGTTTTCACCAATCCCAAAGAAAGGCAATGCCAAATAATGCTCAAACTACCGCACAGTTGCACTTATCTCACACACTAGTAAAGTCATGCTCAAAATTCTCCAAGCCAGGCTTCAGCAATACGTGAACCATGAACTTCCAGATATTCAAGCTGGTTTTAGAAAAGGCAGAGGATCCAGAGATCAAATTGCCAACATTTGATAGATCATCGAAAAAGCAAGAGAATTCCAGAAAAAAATCTACTTCTGCTTTATTGACTATGCCAAAGCCTTTGACTGTGTGGATAACAATAAACTGCAGAAAATTCTTCAAGAGATGGGAAGACCAGACCACCTGACCTGTCTCCTGAGAAACCTGTATGCAGGTCAAGAAGCAACAGTTAGAACTGGACACGGAACAACAGACTAGTTCCAAATTGGAAAAGGAGTACGTCAAGGCTATATATTGTCACCGTGCTTATTTAACTTAGATGCATAGTACCTTATGAGAAATGCTGGGCTGGATGAAGCACAAGATGGAATCAAGATTGCCAGAAGAAATATCAACCACCTCAGATATGCAGATGACACCACCCTTATGGCAGAGAGCGAAGAAGAACTGAAGAGCCTCTTGATGATAGTGAAAGAGTAGTGTGAAAAAGTTGGCTTAAAACTCAACATTCAGAAAACTAAGATCATGGCATCCAGTCCCATCACTTCATGGCAAATAGATGGGGCAACCATGGAAACAGTGAAAGACTTTATTTTGGGGGGCTCAAAAATCACTGCAGATGGTGACCCAGCCATGAAATTAAAAGACACTTCTCCTTGGAAGAAAAGCTATGACAACCTAGACAGCATATTAAAAAGCAGAGACATTACTTTGCCAACAAACATCTGTGTAGTCAAAGCTATGGTTTTTCCAGTAGTCATGTATGGATGTGAGTTGGACTATAAAGAAAGCTGAGTGCCAAAGAATTGATGCTTTTGAACTGTGATGTTGGAGAAGACTCTTGAGAGTCCCTAGGACTGCAAGGAAATCAAATCAGTCAATTCTAAAGGAAATCAGTCCTGAATATTCACTGGAAGGACTGATGCTGAAGCTGAAACTCCAATACTTTAGCGCCTTGATGTGAAGAACTGACTGCTTAGAAAAGACTCTGATGCTGGTAAAGATCGAAGGCAGGAGGAGAAGGGGACGACAGAGGATCAGAATGTTGGGTGGCATCACTGACTCGATGGACATGAGTTTGAGTAAGCTCTGGGAGTTGATGATAGATAGGGAAGCCTGGCGTGCTGCAGTCCGTGGGGTTGCAAAGAGTTGGACATGACTGAGTGACTAAACTGACGGACTGAACTTGAAGAATATTGTTGCCATGGAAGAAAACTAAAGAGGATTTCACAATAAGGGAATGAAAAAGAACAGCTTTCAGAAACCAAAGTAACATTTTCCAACGTTACTTTGGGATTTGGATTACGGCTGCATCAGCATATAGATGGTTACTGAAGACCCGATACTGGATGAAATCACCTAGAAAGTAAAAGGAGAACTCCAAGAAGTAGAAGTCCTTGTGTATTCCTGTGTATAAAGATAGGAGAGGTGAAGACGAACTAAGACAGGAGGCTGAGGGTTGGAAAGTAGGAGGGTAAACCAGCCATGTGTGGTATGCCAGAAGCCAAGGGAGGGAAAAAAAAGTGCTTTACAGGGAAGAAAGTACTCAACCCTGTATATGGCACTGATGGGTTGAGTAACTGAGAAATAGGTAATTGCCATTAACCCAGCAATATGGACGCCACTAGAAGGAAATGCAATGTACTCCAGTGTTCTTGCCTGGAGAATCCCCGGGACGGGGGAGCCTAGTGGGTTGCCATCTATGGGGTCACACAGAGTCGGACACAACTGAAGCGAGTCAGCAGCAGCAGCAGCAGTTATCTTATGAAGAGACACTGCGGTGGCATTTTGGGAGTAAAAATGTAAAGTCAGTTCATGAGGTAATAAAAGGGCAAATACTGAAGACTGTAACAAAACTGTGTCAAAAAATTAACTAAGAAACAGGTATATAGACTATCATTCTTTCTCTCTGCCAACCAACTAAGTAGTTAACTTTTTCAAAGCTAAATTTGAGTCTTACCTCTGCTGTGAAGACTTCCTAGACTATCCTAGCCTCTTCTGAAATCCTGCATTACTTACATATTCATGCAATTTAGCACAGCAGGTATTGAAACTTTATCTAGTTTTCTAAGGGTTGTGAAACTTTACGTTAGGCTTTAGAACTCTTGACAATCCCACAGTTCCCAAAGTGCACTGAGTCACACTCGGGTGTCACAGGGAAGTCAAAGGAACACCGCTGGACATGTTTAGTTTTTGAGGGAAATAGTGATACTTCATTATTGTGGCATACCACAAAAACTACTAGCTCCAAGTAATTCACAGCTTCAGCAAAACACCACATTACACGCCGTCAATGAATGATATTACATCTTTGCAAAACTGGCTTTTCTACAGTTGCTGTGATTAAAAAGCAGGGGCCAGGTGGGCTAGAAAGTGAGAGTGGCAGCATTCCATCCAATCCTAAGATTTGAGAGATTATTTGTCATCCAAGAAGTGCATAGTGAGTAGCTGCATATTTATGAAGGAAATAAAAACATTTTTTCAATTTGTATTATTTTTTCAGATGACCATTAAGTTATTAGGAAGAAAATATTTACTAAGCTATTTAGACAAAAAATACTTAGTAAATAGAACTGTGAAGTATTTCTGTTGGGCAAGGAGTCTGGTGGGAAAAAAAAGTGCAGTAAACAGAGAAAGTATGGAAACCTCTGAGTTGACCATTCCAATCAGATGTCATGTATAAAAAGGAAATGTAGGGGAGGGAGGAGGGAGACCTGTGGCGGATTCATTTTGATATTTGGCAAAACCAATACAATATTGTAAAGTTTAAAAAAATAAAATAAATTAAAAAAATAAAGATAAAAAAATAAAATAAAATAAAAAGGAAATGTAGTGAATGCTTTCTGAATGGATCTCTATTAATGCTTGCCTGGATAAGTGGTCTATCATCACTTGCTCTGCAACCATCTGTTTCTTCTTCTCTGCAGCCACAACATCCTGAGAAGATAAAATGAAGAAAACACCATTGTCCATAAAGCAGAACAATACTATAGTTAACACAAGAGTCCTAAAACATAAATTAAACATTTCCAATTTCTTTCTTAGAGATTACCATATCATCTTTTCCCAATGGCTTCCCCAGTGGCTCAGCCGGGAAAAAATCTGCCTGCAACACAGGAGACACAGGAGATGCGGCTTTGATCCCTGGGTCAGAAGATCCCATGGAGAAGGAAATGGCAACCTGCCCCAGTATTCTTGCCTGAGAAATCCCGTGACAGAGGAGCCTTGCAGGCTACTGTCTATGGGGCTGCAAAGAGTTGGACATGACTGAGAGACTAAGCACATTCATATCATCATTAATAAATTTGAATTCCAATTATTTAATCTAAAAATACATTTATTTGCTAAAATGTAATGCCATTAAAGTTTGGTGGAAATCATCAGTGATTTCCATATCAGTCAGACAATGGATGTAAAACCCAAAAGCAAGCGAGAGAGGTGACATTGATGAGTATAGAGTCCATGGAGAACATGCACCCTGGGTGCTGACATTTACAGTGACTTATACTTTGGAGGAAAAGTCAGAACCACCCTCAGGCACATTGACTTAGAGAGCTGTGTAAACAGAAGGCAGATTAGAAGCAGAAATCACACAAATACAACTGAAAAATGACAAAGTGGAAGAGATGGACATAAAAACCACAGGTTCACTGCTTCTGTTGTTCATTTAGTTAAAAACTAAGTTGAAAAGTTTCCACCCACATTTAAAAAGTAAATTGGTACTAATTTCACATGCATTCAAAATTTACTCATGTAAAATATCTCTTTTAAAGGATTGATACAGGGGTGCTACCACAATAGAGTAAAATGTGCTTAATGGTGAATTAAGATATGATGCCACTTAGAAAGTAACTGAATGGGAAAAGAAATCCACAAACACCTATATGGCTCTGGATTATACTAAGAGCAGTAGCCAAAGGCCTTATGTATTTAGTAACATCCAATCAAGTACAACTTTAGTGAAAAATGAAAGTTGCTCAGTCACGTCTGACTCTTTGCGACACTGTGAACTGTAGACTGCCAGTCTCTTCCATCCATGCAATTCTCCAGGCAAGAATACTGGAGTGGGTTGCCATTACCTTTTTAGGGGATCTTCTCAACCCAGGGATCAAACCAGGGACTTCTGCACTGCAGGCAGATTCTGTACTGTCTGAGCCACCAGGGAAGCCCCAAAAGAGTATACTTTAGAAATATACCAAAATAAGCCTTGTCTGGGACACAACTTTGCAAGGAACATTTTTTAATTTTTCTATAACCCTGGTAATACTCCTTTTTCTATTAAGCATAAACATTTATATAATAAGCATAAACATCTATATAATAAGCATAAACATCTATATAATAATGCATATAAAATAATGTACATGTGATTTTTAATAAACAAACAAATTACCAACTTGGGACATCTGCAGAAAATCAGTCCACCTGGCCCAGAGATTGATTACATCTTGCTGTCAGTTCAGAATGGATTGATTCAGAATGATTGCTATCCAAATAAAATCTATTTTGAATATCCACTCAATGATAATGTATCTAGCTAAATCCACATTGCTTTATTATTATTTAGGCTATCTAAAGCAGAATTTTCTCAATTTTAAGCCAACACACATTGATAGCCCATCAATCAATTACAGGTGTACCTGAGGTATTAATCACCTGGGGGTGTCTAGGGAGCCAATGGCCTCCAACTCCAAGCAGCTTGGTCTGCATACTCCAGGACACTATAGAAATGCTATAATTATCTATTTGTACAATAACTAGTCTAAGTAATACTCATTAAGAAATCTCATTCATTTTGTAAAAAGTATAAAGTTAACATTGAGACTAGGGCTTTGTTTCCCTTTTCCTAAAGAAAAATTACATTATCCCTGCCCTTCAGTTTTATTAGCTTATGATTTTCAAAACAAAAAGATTATCCAGCTACTTCTTTGTGGGGAAAGGGGTGATACCGGATTAGCCCACTGTCATCGTGGTCAGTTAACATTCTGAACAGTGTCAACCAAATTTTTACACACTTCCAGAGATGGAAGATGACTTTTCCACAGTAAACATACCAAACGTCAATCCATGGTAGGAGTGAGGGCTGAACCTGGCGTATTAATGACTATTCACCTCAGTCCAACTTCAACTGTTGGAATCATTTCTTCAAATTTAAGGCTGCAAAACTTCGGAGGGCAAATTATCTTAAACGGTTTATCAAATCAGTAAAAGTACCAATAACTTACAGCATCAGATTTTCCTGTACTCCGTTGGAGAATGTGAGGGTTGGCTGCATAACCCAGCTGTAGCAGGGCTTTCCTGTCCAGAGTTGTCAGATCACCTGTGATGGCTTCTGCACCTTGTACACACTGGATGTGAAGCAATGAGTGAGCCCTCATATGCATGCTTAGAACATTTGCTTTTAACAATATAAAGAATAAAACAATGACTGGATACATCAGATTAAGAGTATAGGCTCTGATAATCAGACCGCCTATTGAATCCAGCTCTCCCACTTTGTAGCTAGATGACATCTCTGTGCCTCAGTTTACTCATAAGTAAAATGGCAATTAATTGGTAACTGTTTTGTACTCCAAAAAATGATTAAATGAGGTGATATATGGGCAACACATTTCAGAAGTACCTGACATATAGTAAGCATTACAAAAAAAATAGCAACTATTATAACTATAATTGTCCATTTGAGTCTTTGTAAAGTTTATAAATATGGGCATGTCATTCATTTATAAAGCTAAGTTCACAAGTAAAATGATACTAATATATGGGTGTATCCTTTGAGATTGTTAAAATCAAACACAAACAGAAACCAGCCTTAAAAATTCCCTGAGCAGACAATACCAGTTTAGTCATACAAGCAAAGCTTAATTTAGCTTATTTTACGAGACAAGTGAGACTAACTTGACCAGGGTTACTTCCTGCTTATGTCTCTAGAAATCATAAGTGAAACTTACACTGTTCCCCCAAACTGATATGAAGTAACCACTAACCCATCCCTTATCATTTAAGAAAATTCTGGTATTAAAACCAATCACTGTGAGGCATCAACAGGCACTGCTGCCACACTATGTAAGCTGCTTTATAACAATAGCTCCCTGGGTCTCTTTCCATGTGTAATTTGAGTACTTCCAGTTCAAGAACTGACCGTTTGGTGTGTACACAAAACTTTTACTAATTACTGCTTTGGTGATTCATCGGTTTTATGTCTGCTATTTCTGAACTTTTAACAACATTCTAAAGAGGTAAATGCTAAATTTTTCTCTGAATACTAGATGTGTTTATATGAGCTTAAGAAAATATAATGCTCCAATAGGATGACAACTTATCAAAAATGTAATAGATTACAAGTGTATCTCCCCAGGGCTTGTTCTTACTTCAGATTTTCCTTGAAAGGTCACATTTCATCTTCATAGTCTTCACTGTCTCCATGACCTTCGATTGCTACATGAAACTTTATTATACATTTGTTTATGATCTGTTGCCTGCCTCTCCTGTTGTAAGTTCCATGAGGGCAGCAACCTTGTCTGTCTTTTTCATTGCAGGATCCCTGGTGCCAGAGCAGGACCACATGAGGTTGGCACTGTATCCAATGAGTGAATAATGAATTGTAAGTGTGTACTATTGGGAAATAAATTTATGAGGATACTTTATAATTTTATTTATTTACCCACTAATATCTGTTTTTCCTAAGTAGTGATTTGACACTCACCAAAAAGATGTTTAACATATAAGGTAAATTTAAGAAAGATTAAATTAACAGACATGTTTCAGTATAAGCCAGGTTCTGCATTAAGTACAGGTTGGAGGAAACTTTCAAAAGCATCTTACTTTGTTTCAACTTGTTTCCAGTCTTTTACCCAAGGGAAACTGTGGCATTTCCACTTGGCATCTCAGATTTAACCTCCCCAAATCAGACTTCACTGTGATATCCCCCACTCCAGTTAATGAAAAATGCACCCTTTGAATTGCTCAACTCAAAAAGCCTTAGCGTCATCTTTCATCTTTCCTTTCTCTCAAGCCTAAAACCAATCCATCACCAAATATTCTGAGCCTTACCTTCAGAAACTGTCTAGAATCGAAGTTCTCGTTGTGACCAGTTCTTATCCAAATCTGCTGCAACCACCTGGGTCCAAGCAGGCATCCTTATCTCTTGCCTGGATTATTGGGATAGCCTCCACAGTAAAACCCATTCTCAACAAAACGGAATAGAAAGTAAAGTCCTGAAGTGGTCTACAAGACCTCTCTGATCTGCCTCCCAGCCTCCGCTTCCCTTTAACTCACTGAAAAAATCTCCTCCCACCTCTCCCTTGCTCTTCTCCCTCATCACACTGCTCTTAATATTTCTTAAATACTCCATGCCCACTCCTACTTCATGACACTAAGAGTTTCTTCTAACTGGCTTACCTCTTACCCCTTTTGAATGTGCCCTAAAATGCTACCTTATGGAAAAGATCTTCTCTGATGATCCTGTACAAACTACAACCCCAACCTTGGCTTTCCAAGTTTCCTTTACTCATAGTTTTTATCATCATCTATCATATTAGAGGACTTCCTGGTGGCTCAGAAGATAAAGAATCTGCCTGCAATGCAGGAGATCTGGGTTACATCTCTGGGTCAGGAAGATCCTCTGCAGAAGGGAATGGCTACCCAACTGATTCATTCATTTATTCTTTTTTTTTTCTGCAAGAGCAGGGATACTTGTCTGTTTTAGTCACTGACTTATTATCAGTGCCTGGAAAGGTACCTTGCATATCATGAAACATTAGAGAACTATTTTTGAAAGAATGAACAATGAATGAATTAGTAGGTGTTTTGTCTTTTTATAGAGTTGGTGAAAAAAGGTATACGTGCAACGATCACATGCTAGTAATGTTCAAAATTCTCCAAGCCAGGCTTCAGCAATACGTGAACCGTGAACTTCCAGAGATTCAAGCTGGTTTTATTTATTTATTTTATTTATTTATTTTTTTTATTTATTTTTTCAAGTTTCTAGAAAAGGCAGAGGAACCAGAGATCAAATTGCAAAAATCCACTGGATCATCAAAAAAGCAATAGAGTTCCAGAGAAACATCTATTTCTGCTTTATTGACTATGCCAAAGCCTTTGACTGTGTGGATCACAATAAGCTGTGGAAAATTCTTCAAGAGATGGGAATACCAGACCACTTGACCTGCCTCTTGAGAAACCTGTATGCAGGTCAGGAAGAAACAGTTAGAACTGAACATGGAACAACAGACTGGTTCCAAATAGGAAAAGGAGTACATCAAGGCTGTATATTGTCACCCTGCTTATTTAACTTAGATGCAGAGTTTATCTTGAGAAATGCTGGGCTGGAAGAAGCACAAGCTGGAATCAAGATTGCCGGGAGAAATATCAATACCTCAGATATGCAGATGACACCACCCTTATGACAGAAAGTGAAAAGGAACTGAAGAGCATCTTGATGAAGGTGAAAGAGGAGAGTGAAAAAGTTGGCTTAAAACTCAACATTCATAAAACGAAGATCATGGCATCTGGTCCCATCACTTCATGGCAAATAGATGGGGAAACAGTGGAAACAGTGGCTGACTTTATTTTTCTGGGCTCCAAAATCACTGTAGATGGTGATTGCAGCCAGGAAATTAAAAGACACTTACTCCTTGGAAGAAAAGTTATGATCAACTTAGACAGCATATTAAAAAGCAGAGACATTACTTTGTCAACAAAGGTCCATCTCGTCAAGGCTACGGTTTTTCCAGTAGTCATGTATGGATGTGACAGTTGGTCTATAAAGAAAGCTGAGCGCAGAAGAATTTATGCTTTTGAACTGTGGTGTTGGAGAAGACTCTTGAGAGTCCCTTGGACTGCAAGGACATTCAACTAGTCCATCCTAAAGGAGATCAGTCCAGGGTGTTCATTGGAAGGACTGATGTTGAAGCTGAAACTCCAATCCTTTTGCCACCTGATGTGAAGAGCTGACTCATTTGAGAAGACCCTGATGCTGGGAAAGATTGAGGGCAGGAGGAGAAGGGGACAACAGAGGATGAGATGGCTGGATGGCATCACCGACTCAATGGACATGGGTTTGGGTGGACTCTGGGAGTTGGTGATGGACAGAGATGCCTGGCATGCTGTGGTTCATGAGGTCACAAACAGTCGGACACGACTGAGAGACTGAACTGAACTGAACAGAACTGAACATAAGTAGAATTAATTAATATTAATTTTGGAATTAATATTATTTCCTGTAAAATTGAAGTTTGATTTTCAGTGTTTTATTTAAAGGTATTTCATTACTTTAAAAATATATATATGTACCCACACAAATATATATAAATTTACATTTTAGGTGGTAAAACAATTTGATAGTGAGATTCATCACCTTTTATACTAAATGGAAGGAAAACTCAACACAGGAATTTTGCCTTTAGAATCAAGCAGAGTGGAACTATTTTACTGTTTGATATTATCAGTTGATTGATGTATCAGCCTATTTAATTAGTAGCTATAGCCTTTAATTATTGTCTTGGATTCTAAATTCATCTAACTTTAGCTTTTTTTTTATCAGCAAAGAGAATCAATCTGCATGTGACTTCCTGCTTTAAAGAGGGGCTATGTTTCAGATATCAGGGACCTCTTTTATTTCTAGAGATTTACTATCCCAGTGGTAATTCATGTAATTATAATAGGATTTATTAACAACAAATTTATACAGCAGTTTTGGTTCCAATAAGAGTATACTTTTAAATGACATCAGATAAGTTGCTCAAACTCCATAAGTACAAGATTATTATATATAGAATATATAGAAACCAGGGATTTTTTGTAAGACTACCAAAGACATAGTAAACTTCTAATATGTAAGTTAAAAGAATCAAAAAAGTAAAACAAGATCTTCTCCAAAAGAACATATGCAAATGCTGGCTTTTATTTATAAAACCCTTATTCATATGGGAAGATTTACAAACAATATTTATCTTCTCGTAAACAAAGCATCCTCGTTTGAACTTGTGTTCAAGGGTATCAAGGTTTTTCTTTAAAACTATTTGAATTGTTTTGCCATGAAAAGGAAAGCATGCACTTACAGAAACTTTCATTCTGTTTTCCCAACATTATTACAGTGATCTAAATATCACATGGTAGATCCTACAGATACTACACACCCAGATGCTAAACAGTTATGAAATTGTCCTACCTGCTATTACAGACACTAGAATACTATATTTATGTACATCTGTTTGAATCTGGAAAATTAGCTTTAAAATAAAAAAGACCAAATAGTCCCATAACTTTTGTTTCTCTTTTAGTTAAATACCATGGGTTTTAGTGAGTTCCAGATAGTCCCTACATGGATTAGAAAAAAAAAGCTGATATGGCACATCTACTTACAACTTATTTAGGTATAAACTGACGATTCATAAATATAGGAGCAAAGTAAATATATAAATTTAATGGCTTTTACAAGCATTCCAGAAAGGTCAAAGTTGAATTTTAAAAAGGTTTTACAACTTATTCTTTTTACTCAACAGTAAATGCTAAGTAATACAACTATCAACCTTCCCTGAAAATACATTATTCTTATTAAAAGTTAACTGAATGAAGAATTGTATCTAAGTGTTCTTTATTTATGACCAGTAGTATCATAAATTATGTTTTCAAGCCTTTCTAAAATTCACGGTTCACCTTTTTGATATGCTTGTGAAACACCATTAAATTTATTATGTTTACTTTGCTCTTATATTCATGAATGGTGAGTTTATATTTAATTAAGATTAAATTAAAATATAACAGCTTTAGCGATTCATGATATTAAAAATACCTCCTTAACTCAACTAGAAAACAATCATGGAGTGATGACAGTTTTAAAATAAAACAAGGTCACTTGAAAGTCTGAAACCACTTTTCAACTTTAAAGTTTAGTCTTTAAAGTGAGACAAATAGAGTTCAAGACAGCTACATCAGAAACAGATATGTAATACTGCCTTATTTCCAACCCAAGGCAAGTGAAAAACTACAGAGAAAAGACGATTAGGTCATATGACTAAATTTTTCACATCTGAAAATGGTGATAATAACCCACCAAAGTTGTTGTGAAGAATAAACTAGTTAATTAAATAAAGTCCTTAAAGAGTGTCCCTGGCACACAGAAATAAGTGTTACCTATTATACTTTATTCAGAGAAGGCAATGGCACCCCACTCCAGTACTCTTGCCTGGAAAATCCCATGGATGGAGGAGCCTGGTAGGCTGCAGTCCATGGGGTCACGAATAGTAGGATACAACTGAGCGACTTCACTTTCACTTTTCACTTTCATGCATTGGAGAAGGAAATGGCAACCCACTCCAGTGTTCTTGCCTGGAGAATCCCAGGGACGGGGGCACCTGGTGGGCTGCCATCTATGGGGTTGCACAGAGTTGGACATGACTGAAGTGACTTAGCAGCAGTAGCATTACACTTTATTATGATTAACGGCAAGATAAATCAGGCAAAAAGATGTTTCTATAATAAAAACACTGTTTCCTTTAAATTCCATTACAATTTTGTAAAGCCTCGCACATTACCTTGTCATCTGTCTTGTTCCTTGGAGTCTGTTGATGTGTGATACTTGACTTTGCCTTTTCGGCATTTCTCTGACTGTATTGTTTATATCCTCCTGTCATTTCAGTTTTGTATTGCTGATGTTTTAGTTTATATTTGTCTGTTGGTGCTGGCAAATTTTCAGGTATTCTGTCCTGCTCCAAGAAGTAAAAAGAAAAAGAATGCTATTGTAATAAAAAATTCAAAATTACTATTAATTTTCCTTATTAACATTAAACAAATTTACCATTTACCTTAGCAGTTATGCTTAAGAAACAGATCACTATGATCTATTTTCTAAGGAGAGGTAATATTTAAAATATTTAGCTGGTGCAGCATGCCTGAATGGGCACTGGCCTCAAATACCCTAAGCCTGTATCTTGTTTCACAGCTGGAGATCAGTCCTAGTTCTAAAACAGAGAGAAGAAAGAAAGACTTTTCTCTCTACTTAGGAGTTTTAGATAGATTATTTTACTCCTGCCTTAGAAAACCTCCATTGCAAAACATTTTTTCCAGAATAGTCATTGGAATTGGAGGTCACTCATATTGAGAAGCTCTGGTTGCCATTTCTAGAATATTGAAATATTCTGTCTTATGGTGTTATCTGGCTTCCTTCCACATGTCCATGGAATGAAAGGTAGCACAGCCAAGAGATAAGAGAAACCTACAAAGAATAGTAAGAAAATATATACTGTCCCAGAGAGGGACAGTAATTCTAACAGGAGGATAAAGCCAGTACAACATTTTCTATTTGAAACATTTTGTATCCAAGTCTATACCCCAGGAGAAGAATGAGAAGAAGCTTTGGGTGGAAACTGTAAAATGATGCCAATTAAGGTACTTTCATGTAATTTAACCAAGACAAGATGGTGGAGATCACGAATGGAAAAAGATTAACAAAGACAGAAAAGTGAGCCCACCTGGTCAAAGACTGCTAGTCAGAACTTGTGCTCTGACATGAAATAAAACCCTTAATATTGTTTCAAGTATAAATATGTCCCAAGGAGACAGCTTGGAATAAATAGTTTTCATTTACTTCATAGTATCCTCATAGCCTAAAGTATGTCAAGAGACATACAAGTTTCAAGAGACCAGTTTTACATTGTTAAACTAGCAACATCTGATCTAATTTTCTGCCATTAGTATAAACCTGTAGCTTACCAGTTTTGTAAGGCATTTTGAAAATGCCATTCTTATGTGAGGCAAAAATGTAAAACAAAGTAAAATTCATCAACAGTATTGTCTGAGATACTAATATACACTATGCGTGTGTGTTAGTCATTCAGTTGTGTCCGACTCTTTGGACCCCGTGGACTGTAGACTACCAGGCTCCTCTGTCCATGGAATCCTCCAGGCAAGAACACTGGAGTGGGTAGCCATTCCCTTCTCCAGGGGATCTTCCTCACCCAGGGATCGAACACAGGTCTCCTGTATTGCAGGCAGATTCTGTACCGTCTGGGCCACCAGGGAAATCCTAATAGACACTAACTATATTTAAACTAAACAAAACAGAGATTGAACGTAATGAAATTTATGGATTAAATAGAGTGACAAGTGCATGCTGTACTTCTGAAAGTTGGTAATAGGAAGTAAATACTAACCAGGTCATATAGATGATGCTGAGTATACAGTTTGTGACATGGTATTACCCAACCAAAACCAAAAGATGAATTTGTGGGGTTAAAATGAATATGTTCTGTACTAAGTGGCATATATGGTAAATCATCCTAAAAACTAAAATTAAATGACCCTAGTGAAATGCTACCTATAGCACTGTGTTCAAATGTTTATAATATGAAATACCAAGTAAAAATTACCTCCTCATCAGAGTCAACAAGGCTTCCCAGATCAAGTTGTGGGACCCTGAAAGAAATAGTTATGTATCCCATAATTTTTTTAACTGAGTCTTTAATAGTTGCAAGTCATATATGCTATATCTTACTATATAAACAGGTAAACTGAAGCCAATGGTGTGCTGGCTCTTACCAGCTGTGAGAGGCTTTTGTTAAATATTCAGTAATATTTTGCACAGGTTGTTAACACAGAATTATTAAGACTAAAATTATGTAAACTTATAATTACATCAATTATATGAAAAACAAAGGTAATAAATATTCAAAACTCCTCACTTCCTAATAGCTTTACTATACTTCACTATTTCTTGCTTTATAGAGGTTATTTATAGCTATCATATCTGAATGGCAATACAGGGCTGGCATATCTTTCCAACTCTGTGTTCAGTGATAGACTGAAATCAGCCACAGTGGGATTATTTACACAAATATGGGCAGATGTTATGAATCAGGCCTTGATATATTATTTTGTTGATTTCCAAGGCTGATAAACGTGGTGGAGAAAATGTTACTAGTGCATATTAAACTTAAAGTATTCCCTGTAACTGTCACATGGCGAATAACAAAAAACTGAGAACATATTATTCTAGTATTCAAAACTATTACTTGATTCAGCAAAGAAATCACTCATGTCACACTACAATTAATGAAAGTATCAACCAATATTCCCCCTGATGGATATTTTCACAGAAAATGTATAATCAACTTAAAATATGCTTAACTTTATTTATAATTAGCAAGTAAAATATATGATAACCTTATAATACATGTCTAGAAAACCAGTTGTTAGCCATTTTCCAGCGAACAACTGACTGTCATCACATACTCAATACTGTATCTAGCATGTACACCTAGCTCTGTTCTTTGTCTGGATGAGCAAACAGGTATCTGTTTTGTGGAACACGTGAAATTGCTGATATTTGCCCATTGTTAATCTATAAAAATGTCATTTTTATATAGTTCAGGTTAATATATTACTTTTTAATTTCTATTTTCCAAGAAGCCCTGTAGTCTAATATATTGGATTGACCAAAAAGTTCATTTGGACTTTTCCATAAGATGTTATAGAAAAACCCAGATGAACATTTTGGCCAACCCAATATTTGAAAGAATATAAAAATCATATCCTTCCAAATTTTAAAAAGCAAAAATTTTAAATATATAACAATTAATGTATTCCAGTCCAAAATTAAATCACTTTAATAAGACTGATAAAATCATCATATTCCTCAAGATAAGATTAAAGAACAGATAACCTCCCATTAAATCCATTTTGACCATCCCAATAAAAGTGCAATATTTTATATACATTTTTTAATAAGTGCTCTTAGCTGAATTTTCTAAATAAAACAATATTTTAACATTTTCAGGAAAATATAAAAATAATACTAAAGAAAATTAAACAACAAGAGAAGTATTAGCTTTAGTCCTACCATCCTATCACAGGAAATACTTCAGTTTGGACAGAATAATTTTCAGGGCATCAACATTTTTATAAACTTTTCTGTAGTTCATAGTCATAGCTATATATGTAATTTTTCTTTCTTTTTTGCTTGTCAATGTATATTTACATCTTTACCCAAAAAACAGTTCAAATGTGAAGAAGTGTAACTTACACAGGTAGGCAAGGATCCTCCATAGCACATGATTTGAGGTCCATCTTTGCTTTAATTAAAAAAATTAGAATCAGTATGCATGTGTCATTTATTTATACTTTAAAAGATAACCAATGTGCCAATGCAACAAGACCAATTATAATTTTTCTCAGTAAGCTTACATAAGAAATATTTAGGAAGCCCCATCCCTACTGTGCTTGATATGCAGAGATAGGACCATAACCAGCATAGGACTCTGCTCGGGAAGACATTCACTCAGACAATGTGGAAAATACATACTGAGACAGAGCAGCTGCACAGAGCGTGTACCCAACCTAGTCTAGGGAATTGAGGTAGCTTTTTTCAAAATAAAAAAAGGAAACTTTAAATGGAGCTCTGAAGGATAGATAGGAGTTAGTTAGCCAGACCAAGACAGAAGGGAGAAAACTGCTCCAGCCAGGAGGAACAACTTGTACTGCACATGCCCACAGGCAAGAGCTGACTGAAAAGACTGAAATCCAGAGTGTGAGGAGGCAGTGGACAGAGCTGTTAAATTATAATGCAAATTAAGGAGCCTGGACTTTATCCCAAAGGAAATGGGAAGACAGTATAGGATTTAAGTAAAAAATGACAAATATATACAGGTATATGTTTGTAAATATTTGATTTTATTGCTAAAAAATGGGTTCAAAGGGAGGGGATATATGGATATCTATGGCTGATTCATGTTGAGGTTTGACAGAAAACAACAAAATTCTGTAAAGTAATTATCCTTCAATTAAAAATAAATAAATTTTAAAAAAACTAATATGTCTCAATATATTGACAATAAAATTTCATCTTTATGTACCTGTGGGGGGAAAAAATAAGCAAAGACCAGAATATTAGAGTGAGCTTAGCCACCATGGAATAAGAACTATATAGGAATCTTAGGGAAAGCTAAAGTTAATAAAAGCAGGAAATAATTTATTTATAAGCACTTACAGCTTACTTGTGAAATATTATCTAATAGATCATTTTTATATTGATAGCAAGTACAGAAATTATATTCAAGACTGGGCTTCATCACTCAGACTATGAGAAAAACTCAGAGAAAAATTCAGCTCAGTATCAACTTTAATATGGCATTGTATTAAGTACTGTCCCAATAAATAGTTAAAATGTAGGAATGTAAAGTCACAAGATGATCATCCAAATGGATGTATATATATATATTTTAATATATAATAATAAAATAAAAACAAAATATAATATATTGATTCTATTTAATTAATAATAAATTTAAAATATAATTTCATATATATGAAAGACTGAAAAGTGAGTGTTGATCAGTTGTCTCTGCCCCTTTGTGACACCATGGACTGTAGCCTGCCAGACTCCTCTGTCCATGGGGTTCTCTGTGGACAGAGGATCTAAATAGAATATAGCTGTAGTTTTCATTGTCATCATGATCATTATTCCCAATAAAATGTTTTAACAGACATATTAAAATCTATCTAATAATGAGGCCATCAGTTCAGTTCAGTTCATTTCAGTCGCTCAGTCTTGTCCGACTCTTTGCGACCCCATGAATCACAGCACGCCAAGCCTCCCTGTCCATCACCAGCTCCCGGAGTTCACTCAGACTCACGTCCATCAAGTCAGTGATGCCATCCAGCCATCTCATCCTCTGTCGTCCCCTTCTCCTCCTGCCCCCAATCCCTCCCAGCATCAGAGTCTTTTCCAATGAGTCAACTCTTCGCATGAGGTGGCCAAAGTACTGGAGTTTCAGCTTTAGCATCATTCCTTCCAAAGAACACCCAGGGCTGATCTCCTTCAGAATGGACTGGTTGGATCTCCTTGCAGTCCAAGGGACTCTCAAGAGTCTTCTCCAACACCACAGTTCAAAAGCATCAATTCTTTGGTGCTCAGCCTTCACAGTCCAACTCTCACATCCATACATGACCACAGGAAAAACCATAGCCTTGACTAGATGGACTTTGTTGGCAAAGTAATGTCTCTGCTTTTGAATATGCTATCTAGGTTGGTCATAACTTTCCTTCCAAGGAGTAAGCGTCTTTTAATTTCATGGCTGCAGTCACCATCTGCAGTGATTTTGGAGCCCCAAATAATAAAGTCTGACACAGTTTCCACTGTTTCCCCGTCTATTTCCCATGAAGTGATGGGACGGGATGCCATGATCTTCGTTTTCTGAATGTTGAGCTTTAAGCCAACTTTTTCACTCTCCACTTTCACTTTCATCAAGAGGCTTTTGAGTTTCTCTTCACTTTCTGCCATAAGGGTGGTGTCATCTGCATATCTGAGGTTATTGATATTTCTCCTGGAAATCTTGATTCCAGCTTGTGCTTCTTCCAGTCCAGTGTTTCTCATGATGTACTCTGCATATAAGTTAAATAAACAGGGTGACAATATACAGCCTTGATGTGCTCCTTTTCCTATTTGGAATCAGTTTGTTGTTCCATGTCCAGTTCGAACCGTTGCTTCCTGACCTGCATACAAATTTCTCAAGAGGCAGATCAGGTGGTCTGGTATTCCCATCTCTTTCAGAATTTTCCACAGTTTATTGTGATCCACACAGTCAAAGGCTTTGGTATAGTCAATAAAGCAGAAATAGATGTATTTCTGGAATTCTCTTGCTTTTTCCATGATCCAGCGGATGTTGGCAATTTGATCTCTGGTTCCTCTGCTTTTTCTAAAACCAGCTTGAACATCAGGAAGTTCACGGTTCACATATTGCTGAAGCCTGGCTTGGAGAATTTTGAGCATTACTTTACTAGTGTGTGAGATGAGTGCAGTTGTGTGGTAGTTTGAGCATTCTTTGGCATTGCCTTTCTTTGGGATTGGAATGAAAACTGAACTTTTCCAGTCCTGTGGCCACTGGTGAGTTTTCCAAATTTGCTGGCATATTGAGTGCAGCACTTTCAGAGCATCATCTTTCAGGATTTGAAACAGCTCAACTGGAATTCCATCACCTCTCCTAGCTTTGTTTGTAGTGATGCTTTCTAAGGACCACTTGACTTCACATTCCAGGATGTCTGGCTCTAGGTGAGTGATCACACCATCATGATTATCTGGGTTGTGAAGATCTTTTTTGTACAGTTCTTCTGTGTATTCTTGCCATCTCTTCTTAATATCTTCTGCTTCTGCTAGGTCCATACCATTTCTGTCCTTTATTGAGCCCATCTTTGTGTGAAATGTTCCCTTGGTAGCTCTAATTTTCTTGAAGAGATCTCTAGTCTTTCCCATTCTGTTGTTTTCCTCTATTTCTTTGCATTGATCGCTGAAGAAGGCTTTCTTATCTCTTCTTGTTATTCTTTGGAACTCTGCATTTAGATGCTTATATCTTTCCTTTTCTCCTTTGCTTTTCGCTTCTCTTCTTTTCACAGCTATTTGTAAGGCCTCCCCAGACAGCCATTTTGCTTTTTTGCATTTCTTTTCCATGGGGATGTTCTTGATCCCTGTCTCCTGTACAGTGTCACGAACCTCATTCCATAGTTCATCAGGCACTCTATCTATCAGATCTATGCCCTTAAATCTATTTCTCACTTCCACTGTATAATCATAAGGGATTTGATTTAGGTCATACCTGAATGGTCTAGTGGTTTTCCCTACTTTCTTCAATTTAAGTCTGAATTTGACAATAAGGAGTTCATGATCTGAGCCACAGTCAGCTCCTGGTCTTGTTTTTGTTGACTGTATAGAGCTCCTCCATCTTTGGCTGCAAAGAATATAATCAATCTGATTTCAATGTTGACCATCTGGTGATGTCCATGTATAGTGTCTTCTCTTGTGTAGGGATAAATATTTCAGAATGGCAGTTATCTTTCCTGTCTAGTTACAATAAAATTGTGCTAGCCAATCCAGAATAAAGATAAATTATAGTTTGCAAATCCCTAGGCCAGAGATCAGCAATCTAGACTCAGCTTTGTTTTTATGCTAAAGTTTCATTGGCACACAGCCACGTTCATTTATTTACGAATTGCGTATGTTTTCTCAAAAAAACTGCAAAATGGAGACACTGTGCAGCCCATAAAGCCAAAAATATTTTTATTTTAAAAGTTGGATATTTTTGTAACCAACATTTTTTTTTTATCCAATTCGTTTTTAATGCATTTTATTTTTTTAGAGGAGTTCTAGGTTCACAGCAAAACTGCATAAAATGTACAGAGATTTGCCACATATTCTCTGAACTTACACCTGTATAGCCTCTCCCAAGAAGGGCTGCTTTGATTAAAATTATCAAATAGTTCAGATTTAACTCATAATATTGTGAACCATAAAAACCCCCAAAGCTGTCACTCATGTATATAAGGGAGATGGCTGAACACAAAGGAAGGAGCTCAGATACTGAAGTCAGAACTGAGTTCAAAATCCTGATGAGTCACTTAATCTCTAGGAGCCTCAGTTCTTCCATATTTGAAAGCAGGTGAGGCCTGTCCCCTTGGGAGATGATCCACACTCTGTGGAATGTGCTTCTCCCTGGGCCACCCTTACCTGTGGGGATGGACCACATTCTCTCTATGGAATGCGTACCTCTAAATAAATCAACTTCTTACCTATCACTCTGCCTCTCCCTAAACTCTTTCTGCAACCAGAAATAAAGAACCTGAGCTTTAGTGAGTCGTGACACCAGCCTCCAATTAACTCTGGATGCTTGGAAGGAACCCTGAAACATCTCAAAGAGGAATGTTAAACTAATCAGGTTTATTTGGAACTAAGGCCCCCACCGAGGTGGAGGATGGAATGATGCTGTTGACCCTTCTGACTTTAGTCAAGTAACGCCTGGACTCTGTTAACCTTTGAGTCTATGCTTAATTCTCCTCTGCTCAAGCCCCATCATGAACATGCATGGACCCTGAGCTTAAAACTTCCCCAGTTTTGCAGTTCAGGGAGACTCTGCTTTGGGAAAAGGTCCCTACTCTTCTCCTTACTTGCTGCAAGTAATAAATCCTTCCTTTTCCCAAGTAAATAGATAGATAAAAATACAGAAGGGTTGCTTAATAATAATACCTAACTCAAAGGTTTGTTGAAGAATAAAGTAAACTGCTGAAACATTTATTGTGTTTGCTGATAAACAGTAAGTAGGCATTCAATATTTGAAACAGTAAGAATAGCAAGGAAATATATATCAATGTTACGTATTTCTAAACTAAATTTTATGTTTGCTCAATTCTGTGGTGATTACAGGGACAAAGTAGCTTTACACTTACACCTAATCAATAATATACAGTAGTGATATTATGAAGGTTGAAAAGAGTGAAAGTCCAGCAATAGAAGCCCAGATTCTTTTCCTACCTACCTAACACAAAATATATATTGATTATTTTCTTCTTCTTTCTCCTTTTTTAATTTTTATATTGTATATGTATGCAGACATACATAGACAATTCTTAAATAATAATAAGAAAACATTGATATTAAGCTTAATTAAAAATAAAACATTCAAGTAATGATCAATTTTCAAGTAATGATTATCTTCAATTTTTTCTGTTATTCAAATCTAAGTATTAATTCTAAATATTCGGGGGGATGAATTATCATAAAAACACGAAGTAAGGAGTCAGAAAACTATTTAATGAATCATCCTACAAGAGGAAAATTATATAGCATACATACTTGTAGTAGCTTCTTTCTTCCAGAGAATGGCTGAGTTTGAGTTATAGGAGAAGCAGCAACTCCTTTAACCTACAAATCCATTCAAGTTCATGTCTTTACCAAGCAGTATACTTTGAAAAAGGTAAAACAATATAAAATTATAATTCTTATTCTAATTTTAAATAAGTCATACAAATTGCATAATAATATTACATGGAAAGAAGTCAGGTGGTTAATCACTTTTCCGTCTTTCACCAAAATCAACTTTCTGTGAGGCAACTACACTATGTGGGACAACATTTATGGGGTAAATATTAGTCTGAGCAATGGCCCCCCTGAAGACATTCATGTCCTAATCATCAGACTCTGTGAGTATGTTACCTTAAACGGTGAAAAGCTTTCCAGATATGATTAAGTTAGGATTTCAAAATATGGGGATTATCCTGAATTATCCAGGGGACCCAATTAATCACCTTATAAAAGGAAGAAAGATCTGAAGATGGATGTGCAGGTCAGATAGGAGCTAAGATTTTAAGCAGTGTTGACTTGTACTTTCAACAATTAAGCTCCCATTCCAGGTGATACTCACTGTGTAGATGACCTTTTGAAACCCTGAAGGAATGTAAATGTACTCCTGTTATGATGTTCTTTGTTATGACAAGATATAAAACTGTGTTGAAAACCCATCTGCTCCAGAGCATTTCCTCAGAGCTATCTGAGAGGATGTTTTCCAGGCTATAGTCCTCCTGCGTGCATGCTAGTCACTTCAGTCATGTTTGACTGTGTGTGACCCTATGGACTGTAGCCGGCCAGGCTGCTCTGTCCATGGGATTCTCCAGATAAGAAATTGGAGTGGGTTGCCATGCTCTCCTCCAGGGAATCTTCCTGGCCCAGGGACTGAACCCATGCCTCTTAGGTCTCCTGCATTGGCACGTAGGTTCTTTACCACTAGTGCCACCCAAGAAGCCCCACCTACTATAGTCCTCAGTTTTGACTCAAATAAAACTCTCTTCTATTCATGTTGCTGTTGTTGTTGTTTAGTTGCTGAGTCACGTCTGACTCTTGGCTGTTGATCTTCCCCATTGACACCCATTTCCATAGCCCTCTCTAAAAACTCCCTTGCCCTAAGCCTGGGGTTCTACTGCATGAGCAAAGTCAGGAAGATTTACCAATCAACAGCAGACTTATTCTGAAAGCACCCCAGATCATTAGATTTGAGAACACCCTGACAGCACTAGCAAATGGCTTTCTTTTCAGAGATAGCTTTCAGAAGGAAGAAACTTTGTGGCTCCTCTGGTGACTCAGTGGTGATGAGTCTGCCTGCCAATGCAGGAGACTCAGGTTCCATTCCTGATCCAGGAAGATCCCAAATGCCATGGAGCAATGAAGCTCATGCACCACAAATATTGAGCCTATGCTCTAGGGCACAGGAGCCACAACTACTGAGCCCACCTGCCACAGCTGTTGAAGCCAGATGCCTTAGAGCCCATGTTCCACAAAAGAGAAGCCGCCACAGACAGAAGCCCGTGCACCTCAACCAGACAGCAGCCCCCACTCACCAGAACCAGAGAAAAGCCTGAGCAGCAAAGAAGACCCAGCACTTTCAGTCACTTCGCAAGCGCTATTGTATTTGCCAGGATGATAGGGACCATCAAACCGAGTTGAAACAGAGATGCTAAACAATCAGCTACCTGACTAACTCCATACATCAGCCTCACATTCTTTACACCTTAGTAACATTATTGTCCAGCTTCCCACGTGGCACTCGTGGTAAAGAACACTCCTGCCAATAAAGGAGACACAAGAGACACAGGTTCTATTCCTAGATGGGGAAGATTCCCTGGCAACCTACTCCAGTATGCTTGTCGGGAGAAACGCATGGACAGAGGAGCCTGGCAGGCTACAGTCCATAGGGTTGCAAAGAGCTGGACACGACTGAAGCACAGCACAACATTATATCACTATAGGCCACTTTAAGTCACCATGCTGTACGTGAAAATAATAAAAACAACAAAATTTATACCCTAAATGCCCATGGTCTCCTTGTTCCTTTTCCCAGGCATGACGGTCATCATTCTTCACTGTAATTAGCTCTTTTTTATCTCCCAAATAAACAATCAAGACCACGAAGGTTAGTATCTGATGCCTTTAATATAGCAGATGCTTACTAAAGTCAATAAATAAACTAATGCATAATCAAATACCTGAATACATTTGAAACATATCCTTAGTTTCACACCTCTGCACTTAATTATGACATGATCATAATGCCCCTCTACAAATTCTGTCTTCAAAAAATTAGATAAGGTGTTCAAAGTGTATTAAGCATAAAGAAGAGTAGCTATGATTCTTCACCACTCTAACTATAATCCTCAAAAAGGCAAAGATTACTACTGGTTTTCCTCACCCTACAGCTCAGCACTTAACAGGAAAATAGTAGGAGCTTAAATATTTGTTAAAGTGAATTCAGTCAATTCAGATATGTGTTATTTCAGAATAACAATTACTAGCTGTAAAATCCCATGGATGGAGGAGCCTGGAGGGCTGCAGTCCATAGGGTAGCTAAGAGTTGGACACGACTGAGCGACTTCACTTTCACTTTTCACTTTCATGCATTGGAGAAGGAAATGGCAACCCACTCCAGTGTTCTTGCCTGGAGAATCCCAGGGACGGGGGAGCCTGGTGGGCTGCCGTCTATGGGGTCGCACAGAGTCGCACACGACTGAAGCAACTTAGAGCAGCAGCAGCAGCATTGATAAAACAGCTCAATCTTCTGACTATCAGACCCAGAAAAATGAATTTTACTTTGCCAAATTATTCGCTAGTTATTGCAGAGTTTGAAGTCACACAGGTTTCAGACCTGAATTTCACTTCAACACCATTTCCTGTACAAGCAATAGGGAAGGGGATGGGAATTAGATGCACAGACTAAGGAAAACCAGAAACCTAAAGTGAAGTGAAGTGGTTCATTCGTGTCCAACTCTTTGTGACCCCATGGACTGTAATGTACCAGGCTCCTCAGTCCATGGAATTTTTCAGGCTTCAGGCAAGAGTACTGGAGTGGGTTGCCATTTCCTTCTACAGGGGATCTTCCAGACCCAGGATCGAACCCCAGTCTCCAGCATTGCAGGCAGAGGCTGTACCATCTGAGCCACCAGGGAAGCCCAGAAACCTAAACTTGGTGGTAAAAGAATCAGCATTTCAAACAAGTGGCTTGGAGCTAAATCCTGGATTGCATACCAAGGGCTGTCTTTGCCCTAAGCGCTGAATATGTAGTTGGGGTATGCTGGAGATAGGGTAGCAAGAGGAGAGAAGAGCAAGGTCTGATGGCTTCTGTCTCCACCCAAACAGCTGCCAAGTCATGAGATGTTATTTCTAGCATGTAATGAATGATGGGTTGTAAACTAATAGAACCATGTCTTTCCATGTTAGCTTTTGTGCTACCAGAATGAACTGAACTCACCACCTCCCCCCCACTTCCCTCATTTTTAAAGATGATTTTGTCCAGCTCCAATTATCATCACTTCTCTTTTGGTATTAGGGGCTATAAGGCTGCTTATAGCCTTATAGCTATAAGAACATAGTGAAAAGCAAAGGATAAATTGATCAAATCCAGTCCATAAGCAAGGAGAGAGGAAAAGAGATGTGTAAATACAATTTCATATTTAAACTCCACGCAGGTGAGGATCAAGTCCACCTCGGAGCCCAGGGGATAAAGATCCAGGTGTTTGATGGAATCTAGGATTATTCCTAATTTCAAACACAGCAGAGTAACTGTCTTCACATCACTCCCCAGAAAGCTGAGATTATACTTAAGAGCACCTGCAATGTACTAGCACCCTCTTCCTACCTGAGATTCATGGACTAGGGCAGGACTCAAGCGGCAACCAACCTGACATGACGCAACCAATCCAGGGAAAGAGTAAGTCCAAGATGGGAGAGCTGGAAAAGGTATAAACTGAAGCAATTCCACCGAGAGAACTCCCTTGAGGCCGTTTCAGAGGGGAGGAGCCACAAAAGAGACAGCTCTCAGCAAAGGCTCTGGCCAACTCAGACCCGCGTCTGTAGGTTGCCTTGACAACAGGCCTCTGCGCGCCGGGCCGGGACCCCTCTCACTTCCGGGAACAAGGAGATAGATCTTTGGCCAAGGCCCCGGCTCCGCTGGCTCCACCTACCGGCCCCCAGCTGTTTCTGCCCTTGCTTCCTCTGCCTGGCATGTGCCACAGGAGCTCCGGACCCCTAGTGGGACTCGCGCAAAAGCAGCAGAGCTGTTCTGCGTCCAGGCATCCTAGGAGACCAGTTCCGGCGCGTTTCTAGCCTTGGCAGAGAGCTGCGCGGACGCACTTCTTTGCTCTTGTACTGCGCCGGAAGAGGGCCAAAGTTGGCCCGGCGGCGGTTTGTGCAATTCTTCTTTAAAGTGAATTCTGTTTAACATATTTTATAGGGCACAGACCGAGGGTTCAGCTCCCCGGTTGATGTTTTGAGAAGGAAAGAAATTTAAGCGTATTCTGGAATGTCTGCTTTCCAGGAGCTTGCAATTATTTAAAAAGACAAGACTGCAGTATAAGAGAGAGACAAAGATACTACTTTCAATATGTGGACATTTACACATATACAGGAGAAGGCAATGGCACCCCATTGTACTCTTGCCTGGAAAATCCCATGGATGGAGGAGCCTGGTAGGCTGCAGTCCTTGGTGTCGCTAAGAGTCGGGGACGACTGAGAGACTTCATTTTCACTTTTCACTTTCATGCATTGGAGAGGGAAATGGCAACCCACTCCAGTATTCTTGCCTAGAGAATCCCAGGGACAGAGGAGCCTAGTGGGGCTGCCGTCTATGGGGTCGCACAGAGTCGGACACGACTGAAGCGACTTAGCAGCAGCACACATATACATATATGATCACTACATAATTATATATATATATATAATTACAAATTAAAATACTGATGAAAGCCTAGGAATCAGGAAGCTTTCTTTTTATTCTTTGCTCTGCACACAATGTCTTTAGGCATCGGCTCCTCATCGGTAAAACGACAGGTCTGGTTTGAGATATGTCTAAGATTTCAATCTACTCTAACATGCTGTAACTCTCCTGAGTTAAACTTCCAAGTGTCAGATACCCAAATCAGAACTAAAATCTTTTTAAACCTAATCCAGTTCTTCCCATAAAATGGAGTTGTTTTTCTAATCTGCTATCTTTTCAAAATTTGCTCCCCTCCAAATGTATGTGTCTAACTTTGCAAGTTAGAATCATTTTGTAAGAGAAAATACAAATGCATTTTTAAAGCATGAAATGAGTGAAATCAATAGGTATAAGGTAATCACTCCTGTTTCTTCCCGATCTATAAAAATTCATCCACCTATTACCCCCATAGAAAAAGAAAAACAAAAATAAACTGGGGAAAAAGAAAAAAAAGAACAAAAAACTTTCAAAACATTATCAAAGACCAAAACTTCTGGTCCCTAACTGCCTATTCCACAAATAGATATTCAGCAAATAACATTAAGATGTCTCTTTCCGGCTCTGAACACTTCGGTTTAGTACACCTAAACTACTTTAGTATTTCTGACACAGAAAACATCTAGTATAGAAGCAAGAACTTTGGATGATGGATTGATCATATAAATTGTACTTTTTGCCAGTTTTCAAAACAATTCATTACAAAAGCTCTTTCGTTATTACTGCCAATTAATTTCTTTTTACACAAAATAAAATTAGTCACATGTTAACCTCAATAGTTTGCAGATCCAAAATAGAATGTATTTGAAACTCAGAAAGCATCCATTGAACTACAATCTGCAAATATATATACCCAATGTTAGAAAAAGTAGTGTATATATGTCTATCCAGGATTGCCTTTTAAATTATTTATTGAGTCTAAAGTATTTAGAGCCCCTAGTATGTGTTTGACAAATAAGATATGGTTTCTAAAGAAGCTTACAATTATATACAACATGTTTAGTAAGCTAAAGAGTGATCATTTCTTCATTAATTCATTAAACAATATTTACTGAGGGCATAAGGATTCAGTACCTATTCTAGGTGCTATATATATATATACATATTTATGTATATAGCAGTGAAGAAAAAAGCCACTCTTTTAGTGAGGGTTACAATCTCATAGATGCAACAAAAATAAATAAATAATGTCAGATAACAACTAATACAATGAAGAAAAATATAAGAGGTCAATGAGATAGACATTAAGAGTAGGAGATGCTGTATGATCAAGTATGGTTTCACTGAGGGGAATTCTCGGGCAAAGGGAACAGTCAGTGCAAAAGGCATGAGGAGAGGGCATCCTTTCAAGCTGATGGATGGAGCTGAAGCAGAGTGAGCCAGGGGAGAATGGAGGTTGGGGGCTGGAGAACAGCCATGGTTAGATTCAGCATAGCCTTGTGGATCATATCTAGATTTTGAATTTGATTTGTGTGACAGGAAGTCATTAGAGGGTTTTGAAAAGAGGGTGCTTATGTTTGGGATTCCCTGGTGGCTCAGACAGTAAAGAATCTGCCTGCAATTCAGGAGATCCAGGTTCAATCCCTAGGTTGGGGAGATACCCTGGAGAAGGGAATGGCAACCCGCTCCAGTACTCTTGCCTGGAAAATTCCATGGACTGAGGAGCCTGGTAGGCTAGAGTCCAAGGGGTCTGACAAAGCAATGGTTTTTCCAGTAGTCATGTATGGATGTGAGAGTTGGGCCATAAAGAAGACTGAGAGCCAAAGAACTGATGCTTTTGAACTGTGGTTCTGGAGAAGACTCTTGAGAGTCTTCTTGACAGCAAGGAGATTAAACCAGTCAATCCTACAGGAAATCAGTCCTGAATATTCATTGGAAGGGCTGATGCTAAAGCTGAAGCTCCAACACTTTGGCCACATGATGCAAGATAGTTGGATGGCATTCGTGACTCAATGGGCACGAGTTGAGCAAGCTCTAGGAGATGGTAAAGGATGGAGAAGCTTAGTATGCTGCAGTCCAAGGTCACAAAGAGAAGGACACAACAACGAGTCCATCAACAGATGACTGGAGAAGGGAGTGGCAACCCACTCCTGTATTCTTGCCTGGAGAATCTCATGGACAGAGAAGCCTGTACAGTCCATGGGGTCACAGAGTTGGACACGACTGAGCGACTAACACTTACTTAGTTACTTATGTTTTAAAAGGAGTAATTTGGCTTTTCTATGGAAAATAAATTTTGATGAAGCAAGAATGAATACACAGATGCCGAGAAAAAGGATACTGCTACCTTTATTCCAGTAAGAGATGATTGTGGTTCTAACCAAGGTGTTGGGTGTCCATAGCATGGGAAGAAGTGTTTGGATTTTTTTTTTTTTTTCGTTTTCTGAATATTGAGCTTTTTTTTTTTTTTTGATTATTTTAAACGTAGAGCCAACAGGATTTGTAAATTGATTGAATCCAGTATGTGAGGAAGAAAGAAGAATAAAGTAATAAGATAGGCACATGAAGTGTTTAGAAGAATGAGAAAGTATGATGGTTGATTTTATGTGTCAGCCTGGCTAGACAGTGGTGACCAGTTGTTTGGTCAAACATGAATATAGATGTTTCATGAGGATAGCATTTAGATGTGATTAACATTTAATAGACTCTGAGTACAGTAGATTACTCTTCATGGTATGGATGGGCCTCATCCAACCTGTTGAAGGCCTTAAAAGCAAACACCTAGTTTCCCAAAGATGATTGGATTTTGCCTCCAGAGCTCAGTATGAAAATTCAGCCTGAGTTTCTAGCAGACTGAAGACTGCAACATCAACTCTTACTGAATCTTAAGCATGTCAGCTTGCCCTACAGATTTGGGTCTTGCCAGCCCCAATAATTGTGTAAGCCAGTTCTTTAAAATCTCTGTGTGTATGTGTGTGTGTAAAGAGAAGTTCTTTAAAATCTCTGTGTGTATGTGTATGTGTAAAGAGAGGTTGTCCTATTGGTTCTGTTTTTTCTGGACAACTCTGACTAATGCAGAGGGGAAAAGAGAAATAAAGTAATAAGATACAGGAAGCTTACCTGTTTTAATAACAGGAGATTCCTTCTAACTAGAGGACTTCATAAAAGTAGCTAATATTTAATTTGAGTCTTAAAGGATTCATTTATTAATATTCTCATGAAATATTGAACTCCTCTGTTGAAATGCTGGGCATACAGTAGTTACAAAATAATAACAAGCAATCCCTACCCATTCAATTGAGGGGGAATATGATAATAATTGGAGAAGGAAACGGCAACCCAGTATTCTTGCCTGGAGAATCTCATGGACAGAGGAACCTGGTGGGCTACAGTCCACGGGGTCGCAAAGAGTCGGACACGACTGAGCGACTTCACTTTCACTTTCACTTTCATGATAATAATACTTTGGCCACCTGATGTGAAAAACTGACTCTGGAAAATACCCTGATGCTGGGAAAGATTGAAGCCAGGCAGAGAAGGGGAGGACAGAGGATGAGATGGTTAGATGACATCATCTGGGAGTTGGTGATGGACAGGGAAGCCTGGCATGCTGCAGTCCATGGGGTTGCAAAGAATCGGACACGACTGAGTAACTGAACTGATGATAATAATATATTCATAAATAAATTACATCATAAAATGTGAGGATATGGATTATGAAGAAATATAAAGCAGAAAAAAAGACCAATAGGAAGTGATAGGTATAGAATGGGTAATGCAAAACTACCTTCTAAAGTATATTTTGATAAGATATACTTTAGGGCTTCCCTGGTGGCTCAGATGATAAAGCATCTGCCCGCAATGTGGGAGACCTGGGTTCAATCCCAGGGTTGGGAAGATCCCCTGGAGAAGGAAATGGCAACCCACTCCAGTACTCTTGCCTGGAAAATTCCATGGACTGAGGAGCCTGGTAGGCTATAGCCCAAGGAGTCGTAAAATGTCGGACGTAACTGAGCGACTTCACTTTCACTTTCTTTGAGCAAATATTTAATAGAGGTTATAAACGAGTCATGTAACTTTCTGGGGAAAGAATTTAGGCAAAAGAAACAAGAGCAAATGCCCCGGTACAGGAGCATCTTAGCTTTTTCCAGAAACAACAAAGGAGCCAAACTGTGTGAAATAGAGACAGCGAAGGGGAGAGAAGTAGGAGATGAGATCAGAGTTGGGATGCATTGTTCAGGATCTTGATGGTTAATGTAAGGACTTGGGATTTTGCTTTGAGTGCCATGGGAGTCATAAAGTGGAAGGTTTTGGGCAGTGGGGTGACATAATCTGATTTACATTTAACAGAATCACTCTGGATGCTGTGTTAAGAATATTATTTAAGTGTTTGAATATGAAGATAAATATACACAGAGGCATGATATAAGATTCTAGAAATATTCAGAAATACTCTCTTATTTCCTGTAGAGGTTTTTCTCACATTTAAGGCTTAATATGGAATTTGTTTTTGTGTAAGGAAGAGATTAAGTCTTATATTTTTCAATATACACACACTGCATAACAAGTCGCTTCAGTCATGTCCAACTCTTTGCAACCCTATGGATCCTATAGATTGTAGCCTACCAGGCTCCTCTGTCCATGGAATTCTCCAGGCAAGAACACTGGAGTAGGTTACCATTTCCTCCTCCAGGGGATCTTCCTGACCCAGGGATTGAACCTGTGTCTCTTATGTCTCCTGCATTGGCAGGCAGTTTCTTTACCACGGGCACCACCTGGGATGAGTAATTATATGAGAAATTTTTTAAGTCCTTATCACGAAACTCATCAGAAATGCCACCTCTGTTATACACAAGTTCTGGGACGTATATGCGGATACTTCTTGACTCGTTATTCTCTTTATCTATTTTTTCATCTGTGTTCCAACAGCAAAGGCTTTATATCACATAGTTCATATTCTCTGACCACAAATGTAATGTAATCAATAACCAAAAAAAAAAAAAGCTTAAAAACCCACCTATTGCTCTGTTAAATTTTCATTAGAATCCTTTCTTTTCCCCTATTTTATAATTTAATTTTCTGCTTTCTATTTTAACAAATAACTAGTTGTATCAATTTTTTTCTTTCAGTGGCAAAGTCAACTGACTACAATATCAGTAAATGTAAATATATGTGTTCACTTGAATTAAATGGCATTATAAACAACCTCAAATAATCAAATAAAGACACTTGTTTGAAACACAGAAATATTGTTAAATATCATCTAAGGCCACGGTATAAAATGCTGGTTCCTTATTGAATAACAGTATGACATATAATGGATTTAAAACACTATGCCAAATGAAGTTGATTCCTATTACAACGTAGATAAAATAAGCAATCAGTTGTATTCTGTCCTAGTCTTCAGCATCCCAACCAAAGCAGTCCTTTAACTTAAGTTTGCTAGCCTCTAAACGGTAGCTCTGTTCCACATTTACGTATAAAAAAGGAACGATTTTGTCCACTGTTCCACATGTCTATGTTCATCGTTTGAGGCAGTCAGTCTCTTCAGCTGAGAAAACAGAAGCAAATTATTAAATAATTAAGTGTTTGACATGGTAATTAGGATCTGTATGTCATCAAGTATTTAAAATGCCTATTCGAGTTTTGTTGCCAGTCTCTAAGGAAACGCAGAATAAAATGCTGAAGTTTATTCCAAACAATGAACTTTTTTAAAGCCATACCGACGCTGAATCTGTGAATCGACCACTCTACAGGGCCTTGCTTGCACAGGCCCGGTCCACTGTCGGCATCCTATACAAGTTGCCCCTTTCCATAGATGTGTTGCCTGCGTGTTGCAATCTGGTTTACAATCCAGGCCCCCTCTGCAGTGATTCCGGATTGGATCCCCAGAAAGCACCTTGAATGGGTGCTTGAATGGGTAAAACTGCACCACAAAGCGACTCAAGGCTTTATCCTGCAGCCTAGGACTTTCTGTACAGGCGAACTGGCCGTCTGTCGCGCCCCTCTGCGTGGAGCCCCCTATTGCGCGCTTGCGCACACCGGTCTCAAGCCCTCGCCGGAAGTCAGAGCCGGCGGAAGAGGCCGGAAGCCAGGGGCTGGGAAAGTCGGAGAGACTGAGCCGTTAGGAGTCTGCGAAGCAGAGCGTTTTCTGAGTCGCACCATGATTCTCAGGAAGAAACTGAGCTATTTGTGGACCTTAGGTCTCTGTCTGGTAGCCAGTAAATCGCCACCCAAAGCTCCCTCCATCACGAATGATAGGTTTATAGAGGAGTGCCTCAGATTGCACAATGAAGCGCGGACCAACGTCTCGCCCCCAGCAGCCGACATGAAATACATGGTGAGGAAGAATCTAGGCTAGGATCTTTCTTCTCTGGTTCATCCTAAGGTATCTGGGCAATGAGTTTCATGGACTCATTTGTATGAACTCAATCTGGAACTTTCAGCATGCATCTAAAAATTACGCCTTGACCGACCTGTCTCTTCCAAGGTGCATGAGAAAGGAAACTTGAAGCTGTCGCTTGCCTAGACTTAGTTCCCTTTTACGCAGGTTTGGTGGGGCCAAGGCGGGTGGTGGATCGTTGTGGATACTCTTGGCCTAGTGACTGTCTGTCCCGCACATAAACAGTATGCAATGATAACACATAGACCAGACTATAGCTAACATTTATCCATTCAGAAAACGAACAAGTGGGAACCACACAGCAAACACTGGTTCAGAGCAATTCTGAAATCTTTAGAGCAGGTGTTAGAAGATCTGCTATACAGGAAGCCAGAAAAGTTATTTGATTAGAGGTGGTAGGAGTTCCCTTGCCCATTGTTTTCTGTGGTCTCTATCTTCTTTGAAAATATCCTTCCTTATCCATCATTCTCCTTGAACCAATCTGAAGTGGACTTTGGGAATTCTGCTCTTTTGAGGGCTATATAGCCTTCTCAGACTGCTTTCTGCCCACAGTAAGGTCTGAGTGTCATTTAAGATACCTTGCATTCGTTTGCTTTTTCATAACAGGTTCACAATATCTTTGGGAATACATCTGTCTCCAGAACTCTGAAGGTCTTTTGGCCTTATTCCTCCAATCAGTTCCAAGTACCAATACTCATGCTTAAAGTGCAGCTTGGAGAAGTTTTTGAATCTTTCTTTGGTTTCTCACCCTGGTGCTTTTATTTTTCATCTTAATGGCAGTATCCTTGAAACATGAATTTTGGGGAAATTGCTACAGTCTGAACCTGTTCCATTTGCTAAGGCAATTTTTAAAAACTTAAGAGGATTTCCTGGGAGTCATAGACTGCTTTTTGCCCTGAGGCTTTTTAATCATATGAAAGTTTTACAGAATTGGTCTCTCAAAGTCTTTTTAAAATCTTATTATATATACTATATAGAAGCAGTTTCTTTTCCATTCCTCAAAAGCCCCACATTTCCTGACTCTCTCTTTCTTCTTCCAAACTTGCCAGTGTTTTCTGATAACTTGTTGAACCTACAGAACAACCGCCAAATACTATCAATGTTCAGTTTACTGACCTCAGCGTCAGCTTCAACTTATGATCTGCCTCCTGAATAATAGATCACATTTTTTTCAGATATTTTGTTTCTGAATCACATGGATTGCCATCATTCCCCTGCCATTAATAGTCTCACTGCTTGCCAACTAACTGTAGTTGCCAACATAGTTCAGGCAAACTCACCACTAACATTTGTGACCTAGAAGAAGTATAAAAACGGAAGCCCACATGTCATTGGTGGCTCAGTAGTTAAATTTTCATTTAGTAAAGAATATGTGGTTTCAGAGATTTCATCTAATCTGCTCAGATTTGGATTTGGTCAGAATAATTTTGCTCATTTTCATTGATGTTATTAAGTAAATTTTCATTTCTTCTGAAATCATCAAAACTTTCTATTAAAATTATAATTTTATAGATATAATATGTAGGGTTTGGGTTAAAGTTATAATAAATGGTCTTCAATTTTAAGTATTTTAAATATTTTTTAATGTTTTTGGAAATTTAATTGTCTTCTTAAATATTTTTATAAATACAAGATTATTTACCATTCTGGTGCTTATGCCCATCTAGTGGCCAATGTGAAGAACTGATGTCATTCTTAGGTGACAAAAAGAACTACACATATCCCTACTCAACAGTAATAGAAATTTGTTACCATTGCAAAATATCTCCTTTATAACTGAAATCAGGGAATATGGAGAAGTGATGAAACAGATCTTCAGTAGTACTTCCAAGCAATATTATATTATTCATGGATTTACTGCTTTCATGCTGAAATGAAAGATTTGACAAGTTAATCTTTTAACCTAAGCACTTCCATGGTTTAACTCTTTCTTGGACTCTGAAGTGGTGTCTGTCTCTAGTGTCATCAGCAACAATATTCACAAGCCTTTTACCATTCAGATACAGAAGCCTTTTGCTTTAAAACATGTGGCAAAAGAGGCAGATATTCAGTGTTGTGGGTCACATTAAACCTGTGCTATGGTTAAAATGAGGAAAAGTGTGTGTGTGTGTGTGTGTGTGTGTAATATGCAATGTCCTATTAAGTTTGGACCAAGAGCAGGGATCCCTCCTACCTAGGTCTCAAGTGGTATGAATTTGGATTTTTATAATGGCTGCACCCCACTTCCAGCAGTAAGTTTTATAAGAGGCTAGGCTGGGCTTTGGTACGAAATAAACCCTGAAATCTCAGTGGCTTAGTGAAACAAAACGTTTAATTTCATACTCACACAGGTTGTAGAGAAAATGAATTAGGATTCAGCCTGTCTCTCTGGGCAAAGGGGTTCCCCCAAACTCAGTTAGCTCACTGACAGGCATTAGAACAAGAGCTCCCAAAGTCATTCATCTGATAATTGCTTTACTAGTGTGAAGAATAAGAGGATATCTACTGATGCTCTTGCTATTATAAATAGATTTAGCATCCTTTTGCTATCTTTTCATCCCTATTTTTTGTTGAATTAATGGCTTTTATATTCAGATTGTTGTTCTTCTTACCTACAAACATTTGTTATGCTGATAATTAATAATAACACAAATAAATTTTACGGTATGTTTTGGTGAGGTTGTAAAACAATTTGAATCACAGTACCCTGTTCATGGGAATTTAAAATTGTGCTGCAGCTATGGAGATAAGTATGGAGGTTCCTCAAGAAATTAAAAATAAAACTACCATATGGTCCAAAATCCAACTTCTGGGTTTCTTCCCCCAAAAAATCGAAAAAAAAAAAAAAAGTCACGATCTTGAAGAGATAGCTGCATGTCCATATTCATTGATTCACAATAACCAAGATATAGAAACAACCCAAGATATAGAAACAACCCAAGAGCCTCTTGATGAAAGTGAAAGAAGAGAGTGAAAAAGTTGGCTTAAAGCTCAACATTCAGAAAACTAAGATCATGGCATCCAGTCCCATCACTTCATGGCAAATACATGGGGAAACAATGAAAACAGTGACAGACTTTATTTTTCTGGGCTCCAATATCACTGCAGATGGTGACTGCAGCCATGGACAGAGGAGCCTGGTGGGCTGCAGTCCATGGGGTCACTAAGAGTCCTGCATGACTGAGCGACTATACTTTCACTTTTCACTTTCATGCATTGGAGAAGGAAATGGCAACCCACTCCAGTATTCTTGCCTGGAGAATCCCAGGGACAGAGGAGCCTAGTGAGCTGCCGTCTATGGGGTCACACAGAGTCGGACACAACTGAAGTGACTTAGCAGCAGCAGCAGCTCCTTGGAAGAAAAGCTATGACAAATCTACACAGCACATTAAAAAGCAGAAACATTACTTTGCTGACAAAGGTCAGTCTATTCAAAGCTATGGTTTTTCCAGTAGTCATGTATGGATGTGAGAGTTGGACCATAAAGAAGACTGAGAGCCAAAGAATTGATGCTTTTGACCTGTGATTCTGGAGAAGACTCTTGAGAGTCTCCTTGACAGAAAGGAGATTAAACCAGTCAATCTTAAAGGAAATCAGTCCTGAATATTCATTGGAAGGGCTGATGCTAAAGCTGAAGCTCCAACACTTTGGCCACGTGATGCAAGATGGTTGGATGGCATTCCTGACTCAGTGGACATGAGTTGAGCAAGCTCTGGGAGATGGTGAAGGACAGAGAAGCCTGGCATGTTGCAGTTCATGGGGTCACAAAGAGATGGACACAACAAAGAGTTCATCAACAAATGACTGGATAAAGAAAAATCCGCATTTCTGGTGTATTTTTTACCAGCTGAGGCACCAGGAAGCCTAAGAATGCTGGAGTGGGTAGCCTATCCCTTCTCCAGCAGATCTTCCCAACCCAGGAATCAAACCAAGGTCTCCTGCATTGCAGGCAGGTTCTTTCCCAACTGAGCTATTAGCGAAGCCTATATACACAAAGAATGGAATATTATTCAGCCTTAAAAAAAACTAAGAAGAAAATCATGCCAATTGTGACAGCATGGAAGAATCTGCAGGACGTTATGCCAAGTGATATTAAGATATTAAGAAGAGATGGCAATACATAGAACTATATGAAAAAGATCTTCACAACACAGATAATCACAATGGTGTGATCACTCACCTAAGCCAGACATCCTGGAATATGAAGTCACATGGGCCTTAGGAAGCATCACTATGAACAAAGCTAGCGGAGGTGATGGAATTCCAGTTGAGCTATTTCAAATCCTAAAAGATGATGCTGTGAAAGTGCTGCACTCAATATGCTAGCAAATTTGAAAAACTCAGCAGTCGCCACAGGACTGGAAAAAGTCAGTTTTCTATTTTTTTTAATTTATTTATTTTAGTTGAAGGCAAATTAGTTTACAATATTGTAGTGGTTTTTGCCATACATTGACAGGAATCAGCCATGGGTGTAAATTTGTTCCCCATCCTGAACCCCACTCCCACTGCCCTCCCCATCCCATCCCTCAGGGTCATCCCAGTGCAACAGCCCTGAGCACCCTGTCTCATGCATTGAACCTGGGCTGGCGATCTGTTTCACATAAGATAATATACACTTTTCAATGCTATTCTCTCAAATCATCCCGGCCATGCCTTCTCCCACAAAGCCTGAAAGACTGTTCCTTACATCTGTGTCTCTTTTGATACCTTGCATATAGGGTCATCATTACCCTCTTTCTAAATTCTATATATATGCATTAGTATACTGTATTGGGGTTTTTCTTTCTGACTTACTTCATTCTGTATACAAGGCTCCAGTTTCATCCACCTCATTAGAACTGCTTCAAGTGCATTCTTTTTAATGGTTGAGTAGTATTCCATTGTGTGTATGTACCACAGCTTTCTTATCCATTCTTCTGCTGATGGACATCTAGGTTGCTTCCATGTCCTGGCTATTGTAAACAGTGCTGCGATGAACATTGGGGTACACGTGTCTCTTTCAACTCTGGTTTGCTCAGTGTGTATACCCAGCAGTGGGATTGCTGGGTCATATGGCAGTTCTATTTCCATTTTTTTAAGGAATCTCCACACTGTTCTCCATAGTGGCTGTACTAGTTTGCATTTCCACCAACAATGTAAGAGGGTTCCCCTTTCTCCTCACCCTCTCCAGCGTTCATTGTTTGTATATTTTTGATAGCAGCCGTTCTGACAGGCTTAAGATGGTACCTCATTGTGGTTTTGATTTGCATTTCTCTGATAATGAGTAACGTTGAGCATCTTTTCATGTGTTTGTTAGCCATCTGCATGTCTTCTTTGGAGAAATGTCTGTTCAGTTCTTTGGCCCATTTTTGGATTGAGTCATTTATTTTTCTGGAATTGAGCTGCATGAGCTGCTTGTATACTTTTGAGATTAACTCTTTGTCATTTGCTTCATTTGCTATTACTTTCTCTTTTTCTGAAGGCTGTCTTTTCACCTTGCTTATAGTTTCTTTCATTGTGCAAAAGCTTTTAAGTTTAATTAGGTCCCATTTGTTTATTTTTGCTTTTATTTCCATTACTCTGGGAGGTGGGTCATAGAGGATCCTGCTATAATTTATGTCAGAGAGTGTTTTGCCTATATTTTCCTCTAGGAGTTTTTAGTTTCTGGTCTTCCATTTAAATCTTTAATCCATTTTGAGTTTATTTTTATGTATGGTGTTAGAAAGTGTCCTAGTTTGTTTTATAAGTCGTTGACCAGTTTTCCCAGCACGACTTGTTAAAGACATTGTCTTTTCTTCATTGTATATTCTTGCCTCCTTTGTCAAAGATAGGGTGTCCCTAGGTGTGTGGATTTATCTCTGGGCTTTCTATTTTGTTCCATTGATCTATACTTCTGTCTTTGTGCCAGTGCCATACTGTCTTGATGACTGTAGCTTTGTAGTTTCGTCTGAAGTCAGGCAAGTTGATTCCCCCAGTTCCATTCTTCTTTCTCAATATTGCTTTGGCTATTTGAGGTTTTTTGTATTTCCATAAAAATTGTGAAATTATTTGTTCTAGTTCTCTGAAAAATACCAGTGGTAGCTTGATAGGAATTGCATTGAATCTATAGATTGCTTTGGATACATACTCGTTTTCACTATATTGATTCTTCTGATCTATAAACATGGTATATTTCTCCATCTATTTGTGTCCTTAATTTCTTTCATCAGTGTTTTATAGTTTTCTATATATAGGTCTTTTGTTTCTTTCAGTCAGTTCAGTCGCTCAGTCGTGTCCAACTCTCTGTGACCCCATGAATTGCAGGATGCCAGGCCTCCCTGTCCATCTGGGTGAACTCCCACATCCATTGAGTCAGTGATGCCATCCAGCCATCTCATCCTCTGTCATCCCCTTCTCCTCCTGCCCCCAATCCCTCCCAGCATCAGAGTCTTTTCCAATGAGTCAACTCTTCGCATGAGGTGGCCAAAGTACTGGAGTTTCAGCGTTAGCATCATTCCTTCCAAAGAAATCCCAGGGCTGATCTCCTTCAGAATGGACTGGTTGGATCTCCTTGCAGTCCAAGGGACTCTCAAGAGTCTTCTCCAACACCACAGTTCAAAAGCATCAATTCTTCAGCGCTCAGCCTTCTTCACAGTCCAACTCTCACATCCATACATGACCACTGGAATAACCATAGCCTTGACTAGATGGACTTTTCTTGGCAAAGTAATGTCTCTGCTTTTGAATATGCTATCTAGGTTGGTCATAACTTTCCTTCCAAGGAGTAAGCGTCTTTTAATTTCATGGCTGCAGTCACCATCTGCAGTGATTTTGGAGCCCAAAAAAATAAAGTCTGACACTGTTTCCACTGTTTCCCCATCTATTTCCCATGAAGTGATGGGACCAGATGCCATGATCTTCGTTTTCTGAATGTTGAGCTTTAAGCCAACTTTTTCACTCTCCTCTTTCACTTTCATCAAGAGGCTTTTGAGTTCCTCTTCACTTTCTGCCATAAGGGTGGTGTCATCTGCATATCTGAGGTTATTGGTATTTCTCTCAGCAATCTTGATTCCAGCTTGTGCTTCTTCCAGCCCAGCGTTTCTCATGATGTACTTTCATATAAGTTAAATAAGCAGGATGACAATATACAGCCTTGACGTACTCCTTTTCCTATTTGGAACCAGTTTGTTGTTCCATGTCCAGTTCGAACCGTTGCTTCCTGACCTGCATACAAATTTCTCAAGAGGCAGGTCAGGTGGTCTGGTAATCCCATCTCTTTCAGAATTTTCCACAGTTTATTGTGATCCACACAGTCAAAGGCTTTGGCATAGTCAATAAAGCAGAAATAGATGTTTTTCTGGAACTCTCTTGCTTTTTCCATAATCCAGCGGATGTTGGCAATTTGATCTCTGGTTTCTCTGCCTTTTCTAAAACCAGCTTGAACATCAGGAAGTTCACAGTTCACATATTGCTGAAGCCTGGCTTGGAGAATTTTGAGCATTACTTTACTAGCGTGTGAGATGAGTGCAATTGTGCGGTAGTTTGAGCATTCTTTGGCATTGCCTTTCTTTGGGATTGGAATGAAAACTGACCTTTTCCAGTCCTGTGGCCACTGCTGAGTTTTCCAAATGTGCTGGCATATTGAGTGCAGCACTTTCAGAGCATCATCTTTCAGGATTTGGAATAGCTCAACTGGAATTCCATCACCTCCACTAGCTTTGTTCGTAGTAATGCTTTCTAAGGCCCACGTGACTTCACATTCCAGGATGTCTGGCTCTAGGTCAGTGATCACACCATCGTGATTATCTGGGGCGTGAAGATCTTTTTGTACAGTTCTGTGTATTCTTGCCACCTCTTCTTAATATCATCTACTTCTGTTAGGCCCATACCATTTCTGTCCTTTATCGAGCCCATCTTTGCATGAAATATTCCCTTGGTATCTCTAATTTTCTTGAAGAGATCCCTAGTCTTTCCCATTCTGTTGTTTTCCTCTATTTCTTTGCACTGTTCGCTGAGAAAGGCTTTCTTATCTCTTCTTGCTATTCTTTGGAACTCTGCATTCAGATGTTTATATCTTTCCTTTTCTCCTTTGCTTTTCACTTCTCTTCTTTTCACAGCTATTTGTAAGGCCTCCCCAGACAGCCATTTTGCTTTTTTGCATTTCTTTTCCATGGGGATGTTCTTGATCCCTGTCTCCTGTACAATGTCACGAACCTCATTCCGTAGTTCATCAGGCACTCTATTGTTGCAATGGTGAATGGAATTGCTTCCTTAATTTCTCTTTCTGTTTTCTCATTGTTAGTTACAGGAATGCAAGGGATTTCTATGTGTTTATTTTATATCCTGCAATTTTACTATAGTCACTGATTAGCTCTGGTAATCTTCTGGTGGAGTCTTTAGGGTTTTCTGTGTAGAGGATCATGTCATCTGCAAACAGTGAGAGTTTTACTTTTTATTTTATTTTCTATGTAGAGGATCATGTCATCTGCGAACAGTGAGAGTGTTGAATAGTAGTGGTGAGAGTGGGCAGCCTTGTCTTATTCCTGATTTAAGGAGAAATGCTTTCAGTTTTTCACCATTGAGTATAATGTTTGCTGTGGGCTTACCTGATGTGAAGAGCTGACTCTATGGAAAAGACCCCGATGCTGGGAAAGATTGAGGGCAGGAGGAGAAGGGGACAACAGACGATGAGATGGTTGGATGGCATCACCGACTCAATGGACATGGGTTTGGGTGGACTCCGGGAGTTGGTGATGGACAGGGAGGCCTGGCATGCTGAGATTCATGGAATCGCAAAGAGTCAGACATAACTGAGCGACTGAACTGAACTGAACAGATGTTCTTTCTATTCCTACCTTCTGAAGGGTTTTTATCATAAATGGATGTTGAATTTTGTCAAAGGCTTTCTCTGCATCTATTGAGATAATCATATGGTTTTTATCTTTCAATTTGTTAATATGGTGTATCACATTGATTGATTTGTGAATATTGAAGAAACCTTGCATCCCTGGGATAATGCCCAGTTGGTCACAATATGAGCTTTTTAATATCTTGTTGGATTCTGTTTTCTAGATTTTTGTTAAGGATTTTTGCATCCATGTTCATCAGGGATATTGGCCTGTAGATTTCTTTTTTTTGTGGCATCTTTGTCTGGTTTTGGTATCAGGGTGATGGTGGCCTCATAGAATGAGTTTGGAAGTTTACCTTCCTCTGCAATTTTCTGGAAGAGTTTGAGTAGAATAGGTGTTAGCTCTTCTCTACATTTTTGGTAGAATTCAGCTGTGAAGCCATCTGGTCCTGGGCTTTTGTTTGCTGGAAGATTTCTGATTACAGTTTCAATTTCCGTGCTTGTGATGGGTCTGTTAAGATTTTCTGTTTCTTCTTGGTTCAGTTTTGGAAAGCTGTACTTTTCTAAGAATTTGTCCATTTCTTCCAAGTTGTCCATTTTATTGGCATATAGTTGCTGATAGTAGTCTCTTATGATCCTTTGTATTTCTGTGTTGTCTGTTATGATTTCTCCATTTTCATTTCTAATTTTGTTGATTTGATTCTTCTCCCTTTTTTTTCTTGATGAGTCAGGCTAATGCTTGTCTGTTTTATTTATCTTCTCAAAGAACCAGCTTTTAGCTTTGTTGATTTTTGCTATGGTCTCCTTTGTTTCTTTCATTTATCTTTGCCCTACTTTTAATTATTTCTTTCCTTCTACTAACCCTGGGGTTCTTCATATCTTCTTTTTTTTGCTTTAGGGGTAGAGTTAGGTTATTTATTTGACTTTTGTCTTGTTTCTTGGGGTACGCTTATGTTGCTATGAACCTTCCCCTTAGCACTGCTTTTACTGAGTCCCATAGGTTTTGGGGTTTTGTGTTTTCATTTTCATTGTTTCTGTGCATATTTTGATTTCTTCTGTGATTTGTTGGTTATTCAGAAGCGTGTTGTTTAGCCTCTATATGTTTGTATTTTTAAGTTTTTTTTTTCTTTTTCCCTGTAGTTTACATCTAATCTTACTGCTTTGGGATCAGAAAAGATGCTTGGAATGATTTCAATTTTTTAAAATTTACCAAGGCTACATTTATGGCCCAGGATGTGATCTATTTTGGAGAAGGTTCCATGTACACTTGAGAAAAAGGTGAAATTCATTGTTTTGGAGTGAAATGGCCTATAGATATCAATTAGGTATAACTGGCCCATTGTATCATTTAAAGTTTGTGTTTTCTTGCTAATTTTCTCTTTAGTTGATCTATCCATAGTTGTGAGTGAGGTATTAAAGTCTCCCACTATTGTTGTGTTACTGTTAATTTCCCCTTTCATACTTGTTAGCATTTACCTTACATATTGTGGTGCTCCTATGTTGGGTGCATATATATTTATAATTGTTATATCTTCTTCTTGGACTGATCCTTTGATCATCATGTAGTGTCCTTTGTCTCTTTTCACAGGCTTTATTTCAAAGTCTATTTTATCTGATATGAGTATTGCCACTCCTGCTTTCTTTTGGTCTACATTTGCCTGAAATATCTTTTTCCAGCCCTTCACTTTCAGTCTGCATGTGTCCCTTGTTTTGTAGTGAGTCTCTTGTAGACAACATATATAGGGGTCTTGTTTTTGTATCCATTCAGCTAGTCTTTGTCTTTTTGTTGGGGCATTCAACCCATTTACCTTTAAGGCAATTATTGATAAGTATGATCCCGTTGCCATTTACTTTGTTGTTTTGGGTTCAAGTTTATACACCCTTTCTGTGTTTCCTGTCTAGAGAAGATCCTTTAGCATTTGTTGAAGAGCTGGTTTGGTGGTGCAGAATTCTCTCAGCTTTTGCTTGTCTGTAAAGTTTTTGATTTCTCCTTCATATTTGAATGAGATCCTTGCTGGGTACAGTAATCTGGGTTGGAGGTTTTTCTTTCATCGCTTTAATTATGTCCTGCCATTCGCTTCTGGCCTTAAGAGTTTCTATTGAAAGATCAGCTGTTATCCTTATGGGAATCCCCTTGTGTGTTATTTATCTCTTGCCGCTTTTAATATTTGTTCTTTGTGTTTGATCTTTGTTAATTTGATTAATATGTGTCTTTGGGTGTTTCGCCTTGGGTTTAACCTATTTGAGACTCTCTGGGTTTCTTGGACTTTGGTGGCTATTTCCTTCCCCATTTTAGGGAAGTTTTCAACTATTATCTGCTCAAGTATTTTCTCATGGCCTTTCTTTTTGCCTTCTTCTTCTGGGACTCCTACGATTCAAATATTGGGCCGTTTGACATTGTCCTAGAGGTCCTGAGGTTGTCCTCATTTCTTTTAATTCTTTTTCCCTCTCTGCTTAATTTATTTCTACCATTCTATCTTCCACCTCACTTATCCTATCTTCTGCCTCAGTTATTCTACTGTTGGTTCCCTCCAGAGTGATTTTGATCTCAGTTATTGGATTATTCATTATTGATTGACTCTTTTTTATTTCTTCTGGGTCCTTGTTAAACATTTCTTTCATCTTCTCAATCCTTGTCTCCAGACTATTTATCTGTAACTCCATTTTGTTTTCAAGATTTTGGATCAATTTTACTATCATTGTTCTGAATTCTTTTTCAGGTAGACTCCCTGTCTCCTCCTCTATTGTATGGTTTGGTGGGCATTTATCATGTTGTTTTACCTGCTGAATATTTCTCTGCCTTTTCATCTTGTTTATATTGCTGTGTTTTGGGTGGATTTTCATTATACTGGAAGTTTGTGGTACCTCTTTATTGTGGAAGCTCCTCCCTGTGGGTGGCGTTGGACGAGTGGCTTGTCAAGGTTTCCTGGTTGGGGAAGCTTGCATCAGTGTTCTGGTGGGTGGAGCTAGATCTCTTCTCTCTGGAGTGCAATGAAATGTCCAGTAGTGAGTTTTGAGGTGTCTGTGGGTTTAGTGTGACTTGGCCGCCTGTATTTTAATGCTTAGGGTTATGTTCCTGCATTTGGAGAATCAACTTGGTATTTTTGCTGTGAAACTTGTTGGCTCTTGGGTGGAGCTTGGTTTCAGGATAGGTATGGAGGCTTTTGGATGAACTCTTGATTAATGTTCCTTGGAGTCAGGAGTTTTCTGGAGTACTCAAGTTTTGGATTTAAGCCTCCTGCCTCTGGTTTTCAGTCTTATTCTTACAGTAGCCTCAAGACTTCTCCATCCATACTGCACTGATGATAAAACATCTAGGTTAATGATGAAAAGTTTCTCCACAGTGAGGGACACCTGGAGAGGTTCACAGAGTTACATGGAGAAGAGAAGAGGGAGGAGGGAGATAGAGGTGACCAGGAGGAGAAGAGGAGGAATTAAAAGGGGAGAGAGCAATCTTTCCAGTAATCAATTCCCTATGTGCTCTCCACAGTCTGGAACACCCAGAGAGGTTCACAGAGTTACACAAAGAAGAGAAGAGGGAGGAAGGAGATAGAGGTGACCTGGAGGAGAAGAGGGGGAATCAAAAGGAGAGAGACAGATCTAGCCAGTAGTCAGTTCCCTAAATGTTCTTCACATCCCAGAATTCCCAAAGAGATTCACAGAGTTGGGTAGAGAAGGGAGAGGGAGGAGATAGAAATGACCTGGCAGATAAAAGGAGAGTCAAAAGGGGGAGAGGATAGTCAAGCCAGTAATCACACTCCTAAGTAAAAATGGGTACCGAAGATTGGATTCTTAAAGGTACAAAATTGATAACCAATACCAAAAAAGCAAAGCTTAAAAAATCTAGAGTAGAGATTAGACTCTCAAAAATACAATATTAAAAAAATGAAACAAAATCACAAAAATTATAAAAGTATATATATGAAATTTGCTTTAAAAATAGGGTCTTTTTTTTACAAGGTAGTAGTTGGTTATAAAAATGAAAATTAAAGGAGTAATAACATAAAAATAAAACAAAAATTTTAAAAATTAAAAATGTTACTAGCAATATATATCTATTTTACTTTATTTCTCTAGAGCTGTTGAGGGCTATGGGGGCTCAGTTCATTTTCAGATAGTTCCTTGTTCCAGCTTATACTTCTTCTCAAGGTGTATAGGCCCCTTCCTAGGTATTCGGTGTTAACTACAGTGTTTTAATCTGTTGCACCTTCCAAAGCAGTTCCCTCTTCTATATTTTGGCTTCCTCTGTTTGCAAGTCCCTTCAGTGTCTAATTTCCACCCTGACACAAGGAGGTGAAAGTGGTCACTTATTTAGGCTCACTTGTTCAGTTGTGCTGTGGGGAGGGAGGAACACTGCAAACAAATATCACTGGCATGTGTGGGGACTGCTCACAGAGTCTGGGCCACACTAGATTTGCCCCTGCTCATGGCGTGTGTGCTTTCCTGGTCTAAACTGCTCAGGTTCCAGGTTTCCCTGCAGGGGAACTATCTCAAGTGGGCCCTGGGTTGTGTACGCTTCTCAGGTGTAAACTGCTCAGGTTCAGGTTCTTGGGTACTCCACAAAAGCACAAACTCGGTTGGACCTGAGTTTTATGCCCTTCCCAGGTCCAAGCATCTCAGGCTACCAGGTGCTTGGTGAGCCCACTCTCCCCAGGTGGGTGGTGCGTCTTATCACCTCCCCGGTGCCAGCTGCTTGGTTTCCTGGGTGCGCAGCAGGAGTGCCGTCTCTGGTGTTCTGTGTGTCTCTTCTGGGATGCTGATCTCTGGCTGCAAGCCACCTGGCAGATTCCAACCATCCAGGATCCCAGGAAGACTTGGTTAGCAACCGGGAGCCTGCTCGCAGTTTGGTAGGGGATGCTGTCTCTGGGGCTGAGATTGCCCCTCTCCCCCTAGCTCTGGCTGTTGCCCGCCTGCCTCTCTGCCTCTGCCGGGGCATGGGCCGGTCCACAGCCAGCTAGCTTTCCCCTGGTATTCGCTCAGTCCTTTGTTGTGTGAGTGGGCCGGCAGTGCCTTAGGTTAGAGCTTTTCATGGGAAAGTTCTCTCTCTTTTTCTCTCTTTTTTTTTCTCTCTCTCTCTGGCTATCCCAGAGTTTGGGTTGCTATCTCCCTTAGCTCCCTCAAATGTTCCTCAGGGCATTCAGGCCCGGTCCTTACCGTAAGCAATGCAGCCCATGCATCCCTGTTCAGCCCCTGCTTGCTGGTGGCAGACTGGCCTACTTGCTGGCAAGCATCTGGCCTACTTCTCCGCTGGAAGTTGCAGTTAGGCACCTAATCTGTGAGGTGTTTTTTTTTTTTCCCCTCCCGGTTATGTTGCTGTCTGAGATTCCAAAACTCCCCACAGACCCACTGGTGAGAGGGTTTCCTGGTGTTTGGAAACATTTCCTCCTTCACTACCCCTCCCTGGAACAGGTCTCCATCCCTAATTTGTCTCTATTTTTATTTTTTGTCCTACTGCTTTCAAATAAAATGGGCTGCCATTCTGGGTGCCCTGTGTCCTCCGCCAGGGTTCAGAGGTTGTTTTGTGGAATTAGCTCAGCGTTCAAATGATCTGTAGATGAATTTGTGGGGGGGGAAGTGGTCTCCCCATCCTATCCCTCCGCCATCTTCAAAAGGTCAGTTTTCATTCCAGTCCGTAAGAAAGGCAATGCCAAAGAATGCACAAACTACTGCACAATTGCATTCATCTCACATGCCAGTAATGCTCAAAATTCTCCAAGCCAGGCTTCAACAGTACGTGAACCATGAATTTCCAGATGTTCAAGCTGAATTTAGAAAGGGTAGAGGAACCAGACATCAAATTGCCAACATCCACTGGAACATTGAAAAAGCAAGAGAGTACCAGAAAAACATCTATTTCTTCTTTATTCACTATGCCACAGCCTTTGACTGTGTGGATCACAATAAGCTGTGGGAAATTCTTCAAGAGATGGGAACACCAGACCACCTGACCTGCCTCTTGAGAAATCTATATGTAGGTCAGGAAGAAACAGTTAGAATTGGACATGGAACAACAGACTGGTTCCAAATAGGAAAAGGAGTACGTCAAGGCTATAAATTGTCACCCTGCTTATTTAACTTATATGCAGAGTACATCATGAGAAATGCTGGGCTGGAGGAAGCACAAGCTAGAATCAAGATTGCCAGGAAAAATATCAATAACCTCAGATATGCAGATGACACCACCGTTATGACAGAAAGTGAAGAAGAACTAAAAAGCCTCTTGATGAAACTGAAAGAGAAGAGTGAAAAATTTGGCTTAAAGCTCAACATTCAGAATACTAAGATCATGGCATCTGGTCCTATCACTTCATGACAAATAGATGAAGAAACAGCAGAAACAGTGGCTGACTTTCTTTTTGTGGGCTCCAAAATCACTGCAGATTGTGATTGCAGCCATGAAATTAAAAGACGTTTGCTCCTTGGAAGGAAAGTTATGACCAACCTAGAGAGCATGTTAAAAGGCAGAGACATTACTTTGCCAACAAAGGTCCATCTAGTCAAGGCTATGGTTTTCCAGTAGTCATGTATGGATGTGAGAGTTGGACTATAAAGAAAGCTGAGCACTGAAGAATTGATGCTTTTGAACTGTGGTGTTGGAGAAGACTCTTGAGAGTCCCTTGGACTGCAAGGAGATCCAACCAGTCCATCCTAAAGGAGATCAGTCCTGGGTGTTCATTGGAAGGACCGATGTTGAAGCTGAAACTCAAATACTTTGGCCACCTGATGTGGAGAGCTGACTTATTTGAAAAGACTCTGATGCTGGGAAGGATTGAGGGCAGGAGGAGAAGGGGACAACATTGGATGAGATGGCTGGATGGCATCACCAACACAATGGACATGGGTTTGGGTAGACTCTGGGAGTTGGTGATGGACAGGGAGGCCTGGCGTGCTGCAGTCCATGGGGTCGCAAAGAGTCAGACACGACTGAGCGACTGAACTGAACTGAACTGAACTCACTATTGTAGGTTCTTTGAATTCATAAATAATTTATAATCATTTTGCAACCCCTTCAAAAACCTACTTAGATTTTCGTTAGAAATACATTCAATATTTTTTAAGTATGTATGGAATCTTCCAGCCCATGAATATTTAATATCTCTCCGTTTATTTGTCTATTAATATTTCTCTTAGCAATGTTTTGTAGTTTTCAGTTTGTAGATAATTATTTATATTATTTATTAGATTTAATTATATATATTTGATATTTTTGAAGCTATTGGATTCTGGAATGTATATGAAAATACAATTTTGTATCTATTCCTCCTCCTGGTATCTGACAACTTTGATAAATTTACTACTTATAAGTTTGCTTCTATATTCATTTGAATTTTCTATGTACCCAGGCATGCCATCTGTAAATAATGCAAAAATTCAATCATTATACACTTTATATCTTGTCTTATATATTTATATCTCCCCCTTTATATTACACTGCCTAAACCCAGAACAATTTTAAGCAGAAATAATGAGACATTGTATTTCATTCTCAATCTTAAGGGAAAGCTTTCAATATTTTACCACTATATATTAATGCTTATTGTAGGATTTTGGTTTTCTTTTGTAGATACTTTTGATCAAATTAAGGAAATTCTATTCTTAGTGTGCTAAGAGACTTTTTCTCTTTTTAATTATGTATTCTCATAGTTTACTTATGATATGTCTGTGTAACCTTCTTCAATTACTAGACTGTGAACTCCAACTTCTTTAAATCACATTCAGTTGCATTTTTTGAGTGTCTCACTGGACCAGGCCATCTGCTAGGTGCAAGTACAAAAATGAACTGACATACAGTGGGTACTAAATAATTGCTTCTGAAACAGAACCAAATAGAAATAATTGTGAATATAATAAATACTAAAAACTCTGTTTCAGTAAAAACAATTACATAAAAATTAATTTATTATAGTCATTAGAATAACTTTAACCCAGACAAATCTACACAGTTCAATGTAAATTATTTTTATCTTTCAGAGTTGGGATGAAGCTTTAGCTAAGACTGCTGAAGCATGGGCAAAAAAGTGCAAATTCATCCACAATTCCTGTTCATCAAAATCATTTAAATGCCATCCAACGTTTCAATATGCTGGAGAAAATCTCTGGCTTGGTCCATTAACCATATCTGCAGCAAAATTTGCTATTAATATGTGGTATGATGAAAGAAAATTTTATGATTTTAATACAAGATCATGTTCCCAAGTTTGTGGCCATTATACACAGGTAAATATCTCAGATTTTATTAATTCTTACATATGCATATTTTAATCATAAGACAAATTTTTAGCACTTTCTTTAGAGTTTCTGTTAAATATCTGGAAAATTTACCTTCATTTGGAAGATATTTTTACTGGGAATAGAATTTTATGTAATAAGTTTTTTTTCTTTAATAATCTTACTCCATTATCATGTCACTTGCACTGTTTCCAACAAGAAATCTACTGTAATTCTTTTATTTATTCCTCTGTATGTAATGTGTCTTGGTTTCCCAGACTGCCTTAAATTTTTTCCTTTATTACAAGTCTCAAGCAAATTCAAAAATTTTCAGTTTTCTTCATGTTTCTTGTGCTGCAGTTTACTGAGCTTCTTGGCAGTATAGGTTTATAGTTTAAATTACATTTGGAAAAATGTTAGCCACTTTTAAAATTTATCTTTTAATTGGAGGATAATTGCTTTACAGTGTTGTGTTGGTCTCATTGTGCAACATAGATCAGCCATAAGTCTGCATAATTGCCTTCCCCTTGATCCTCCCTCCCACCCCAATCCCCACCCCAGTCCTCTGTGTTGTCACAGTACACCGGGGTGAGGTCCCTGTGTTATGCAAAACTTCCTACTAACTATTTTACATATGCTAATGCATATGTTTCAGTGCTCGGAGAAGGCAATGGCACCCTACTCCAGTATTCTTGCCTGGAAAATCCCATGGACGGAGGAGCCTTCTGGGCTACAGTCCATGGGGTCGCGAAGAGTCGGACACGACTGAGCGACTTCACTTTCCCTTTTCACTTTCATGTATTGGAGAAGGAAATGGCAACCCACTCCAGTGTTCTTGCCTGGAGAATCCCAGGAACAGGGAAGCCTGGTGGGCTGCTGTCTATGGGGTCGCACAGAGTCGGACACGACTGACGCAACTTAGCAGCAGCAGCAGCATGTTTCAGTGCTGCTCTCTCAATCCGTCCCACCCTCTCCTTTTCCTGCTGTGTCCGCAAGTCTGTCCTGTATGTCTGCATCTCTATTGCTGCCCTGCAAATGGGCTCATCAGCACCATGTTTCTAGATTACATATATATGTGCTAATATACAGTTGACTCAAATTCACTCTGTTTTATGAGTAATATTCCATTGTAGTCATTCTTTTAAAACTATGTCCATCTATCTTTAACTCTTCTCTTCCCAGAGCCCAGTTGCCCATGTAGAAGGCCAGTTGAAGTTTCCCCACAGTTGACTGACTTTCCTTCCTCATTATTGGTTAAATTTTCCTGCTTCTTTTCATGCTGGGTATATTCCCAAGTTTGTAAATCTTGCCAAGTTTGTAAATGTTGAATGCTGGATTTATTTATATACCTAGAAGTATTCTTAACGGTCTTCTGGGATATAGTTATTTGGAATTTGTCTGTCCCTTTTGGTTTCTGCTTTTGAAACATGTTAGATAGAATTAAAGTAGTAGTTAGTCTTGAGCTAATTCTCTCTCATCAGTGAGGCAGGTTTCTTCTGTACACTGTACTGGATGGCCCCAGAAATTATGAAATTTTCCAGTCTTACTAGTGGGAACTGGCCCACTATTCCAATTGCTGGCCCTGTGTAAGCTTCTGCATCCCTCCCTCTAGTTTTTATAGGCAATGCCTTTCCAGGCCAGGGGTGGTTTTTTCACATGCGTGCTGTGATTAGTGCTCTGATGAACTGATGGTGAGGACCCCCTACAGACCTCCACAGTTGTGTCCCTAGAAGATTTTCACCCCCCCTGGACCCCTGCTTGTTGGTCTCCCCAGACACTCAGCTCTGTCGTTCAACTCTGTGACTCAGTCAAGCTTCTCCTGGCTTCTCCACCACCCTAACCCCCAGCCACAGCCTGGAAACTCACTCAGTACAATAAGCTGAGCCGTCTTTTCCCTCCAACTCTCAGGGGCATCACTCATTGTTGCCTGATGTTCAGTATCTTGAAAAACATTATTTCCTATCATTTTCCAATTCTTTTGGTAATTTTGGGTGAGAGTTTTTGATGAGAAGAGGAAGTCACTTTTTAGCTAAACTAATCCTAGACATGGCACTGAACTCTTAGAAAGGCCCCTATAGGCAACAGAAAAAGCCAACTTTATTCTCCAAACTGACTCATCTTCTCAAGTTGAATGAACATATAGTGTCTTAAAACAAGTCATTTTTCTCAGAGGTGCACAGAACAGAGAAATTAGCAGTTTCCTGCTTCCCTTCTAATCATTCTTTGTCCAATAACAGAACGCTGTTTAAGAGCAGAAATTCTTCTCAGGATCAATGTTTGCAAAGAATGTGGTTTGGCTTCTGATGGGAAAACTGAGATAATGGACTCAAATGTCAGGTATCCTGCTAAGAAGCAGAATTCAATACAATAGTTCTTCCCACTTATCTGTAAAGGACACAGTAAATGCCTGAAACTTCAGATAGTATCAAACCCTACTATGTTTTTCCTACACATATATACCTATGGTGGAGTTTAATGTATAAATTAAGCACAGTAAGAGATTAACAATGGGCTTCCCAGGTGGCACTAGTGATAACACACCTGCCAATGCAGGAGATGTAAGAAATGTGGGTTCAATCTCTGGGTCAGGAAGATCCCTGGAGGAGGGCATGGCAACCAACTCCAGGATTCTTGCCCGGGAAATCGCATGGCAGGCTGCAGTCCAAAGAGTCACTACTGAAGTGACTTAGCACACATGCATGCAAGAGAGTAACAATAACTATTAATAAACTAGAACAATGATAATAATATCCTTTAATAAAGGTTACCTGAATATGACCTCACTTTCTTTCAAAATATCTTATTATACTGTACTTACCTTTCTTCCTCTTGTGATGATGTGAGATGATAAAATGCATATCATGTGATGAGGTGAAGTGAATGAACATAGGCATTATGATGTAGCAGCTAGGCTACCATTGACCTTCTGACAATGCATAAGAAGGAGGATCATCTGCTTTGGGCGATCCTGGATCAGTGAGCCATGACACTTTGATTTATGAAAACAGTCAGTGAGGAAAACCTACTTAGCCTCATGAATGCAGCTTTAACAAATTAAATTGAATCTTAGAAATTAAGGAAAAAACAGACAATAAATATTTAAGTATATTCATTTTTTTGTAGCATGGCAAAAATTACGCCTGTTCCCATAATGTGCTGATTGTGTAGAGTCGTTTTGCATATTTTATTTTAAAATTCCTTTCTTTATAGGTAGTTTGGGCCTATTCATATAAAGTTGGTTGTGCAGTTGCAGTTTGTCCAAATCTTGGGAGCCCTGACAGTGCACTACTTGTATGTAACTATGCACCTGCGTAAGTTATTTTGCTTTAAAAATATTTTAAGTTGAAATATATGTTAAATGATTGTTTCCAAAAGTATGATGCTATATGAAAGACACAAGTATATTTTTCATAAGCACAGTCTCCCTCTATAATTCTAATCAAAAGAAAGAGATAAAATAAAAGAGAATGTGTGAAAAATTATGCTGATCATGAATGATTTAATCTTGAGAGAGGAAATGATGGAGATCATTTCTTAAGTAAGAAAATAGATATTATAAAATACATTGCCACAGTAATATTTAAATACTGAACACAAAATAGGTTGGCAGATGCTAATATAACTTGAATGAGTAAATGATTTAAATGATTGAGAGTGAGAGGCACATTCTTCTAAGAAAAGAGTACCATAAAATTTTGGCTGCCTTGCTGGAAATTGCATATCTAAATAAAATAAAACAAAAGCCTAATGGGAGTATCCAAAAATAAAATTCTGGACCTCAAATTCAGCATATCTGTACAAGGAATAAGATTAAGTCAGTTAATAATCCAACTCTTTAACAAAATGTAAGAATAAAATGCAGAAAAGATTAAAATATAGGCTAAGAATAAATATACAGGTTTGGCAAAAAGGACATAATATTTGTGAAAGTTGCCATGGAGAGATACAAATGTGTATACCTCTTTTTGTATTTTCTCCCATTCCCTCTCAGTAACAAGTAAAAACAAGAATGACAAATAGATGGCCTAAAAGTTTGGGGTAGAGTACAGTTTTTATAAATACCAGAGAAATTGTAGAACACTTATTTTTACCACCCAAGGCAGGATACACAGAGGGAAAAAAGAATCCGAAAAAAAAAAAAAAAAAAAAAAAAATAAATAAAAGAGCATCAGTTAGCTGTGACATAACTTTAGAGGGAATTGATTTCCTGAATGAGGAAGGGACAGAAAAATTTTTGAAGAAATATGGCCCAAAACTTTACATACTTAAGGACCACCTTCTAATGAAACCTTTCAAAGCCAATAATAAAGAGACAATCTTAAAAGCAATCAGAAAATAAAAATGTGTTACATACAGATGAGCAAAGATAAGGATTTCCAGATTTCTCACTGGAAACAATGCAAGAGAGAAGACAGAAATATCTTTAAATACTGAAAGGAAAAAAAAAAAAAACCTGTTGTCTAAGGACATTATATTCTGTGAAGATTTTTTTTCAAAAATAAAAGTGATATAAAGATGTTTGAACCACTGGAAATGGTAACCATACAGGTAAATACATAGGATGTTTTCTCCTTATTTTTGCCTTTCAAAAGATAATTATTTAACCAAAGATAATTGAAATGTATTGTGAAGATTATAACATAGGTAAAGCTAAAATCTGTGATAATGATGGCATAAAGGCTGAGAGGAGAAAATAGAGAAAATAGTAGAAGAACCCTTAAGGTTCTTCTACTCAATGTTAAGAGGAATTAACTTGACTGTGATAAGTAAAAGATGCATACTATAAACCCTAAAGTAGCTACTCATATAACGAACCAACAGTAAAATCAAATAAGCCAACAAAGCAGGTAAAATTAAATCTAAAATAAAAAAAAAAAAATTCCATTAATCCAAAGGAAAGCAGAAAAAGGAAAAAAAAAAGAACAAAGGACAGATGAGACAAATAGAATAAATAAGATCTGATAGCCTTAAATCTATGTTAATAATCACATCAAATGTAAATACAAATACCCAAATAAAAAGAAAAAGACTGGATGATAGGATAAAAATCAAGAACCAGTTACATTCTGCCTACAAGAAGTATATTTAAATTAAAAGACACAAGTAGATTAAAAGTAAAAGAATGGGAAAAGTTTTACTGTGCTAACATTCATAGAAAGAAAGATAGCAGGATCTATGTTAATATCAGATATTGCAGATTTTATAGCTAACAATAGTCCTTCAAGAGACACAAATTACAAAGGAGAAATAAAGTGAAAACTACAGAGAAATCTCTTTTTTTTTCTAATCTGTACAGAAGTAATTTAATTTTTTATTAAAGTATAGCTGATTTACAATGTTGTGTTAGTTTCAGTTGCCCCCCAAAGTGATTCAGATATATAGACAGACATTAATAGATAGATAGATATAGATTATATCTTCTTTATGCATGCATCTGTTGATGGACATTTACATTGCTTCCATGTCTTGGCTATTGTAAATAGTGCTGCAAAAATCACTGCAGGGCACTTATCTTTTTGAATTATGGTTTTCCCCAGGTATATGCCCAGGAGTGGGATTGTAGGATCATATGAAAGCTCTGTTTCTAGTTTTCTAAGGAACTTCTGTGCTGCTCTCTGTAGTGGTTGTACCAATTTTTGCTCCCACCAACATTGTAGGAAGATTCCCTTTTCTCCACACCCTCTCCAGCATCTATTGTTTGCAGATTTTTGATAATAGCCATTCTGACTGGTGTGAAGTGATACTTCATTGCAGTTTTGATTTGCATTTCTCTAATAATTAGCAATGTTAAGCATCTTTTCACGTTCCTGTTAGTCATCTGCATTCTTCATTGGAGAAATACCTATTTAGATCTTATTCAATATCTCTTATGAACATAGGTACAAAGATTCTAAACAAAATTTAGCAGCTGAACCCAATATAATAAAAGCATCATACATCTTATCCAAAGGGAGTTTGTTCCAGTAATAGGGCTATTTTAATATTCTAAAATCAGTGTAATTCACCATATTAATCAACCTATAAATAAAGATTATTTGATCTCAATAGACTGAGAAAATGTCAAACATTCATTCTTAGTGAAAGTTCTTGGTAAATTAAAAATACAAGGGAATGTCTTAAATCTAATAAAGTTTATCTATGAAAAGCCTATATGTAACATTATACCAGTACTAAAAAAATTTTTCTGTAAAGTACTAGGCAGTAAATATATTAGGCTTTGCATGACACATACATTCTGCTACATATTCATCTTTGTTCTGTTTTGAATTAAATAACCCCTTAAAATAAAAATAATTTTAAAAAAACAATTCTTAGTTCACTGACTGCACAAAATCAGACCACAAGCCAGATATGACCATTCTTTACTGACTTCTTGGTCTCTAGTTCTATATATAAAATTCAGTGGAATCTATAAAAACTCTTCTACAACTAATAAGTAAGTTTAGCAATTTTTCAGTGTACAAGATCAATATGCAAAACAATTACATGTGCATACTGGCAATGAACAATCATAAATTGAATTAAAATAACAATACCATTTATAATAGCATCAAAAATATGAATTATTTAGGGATAAATCTGGCAGAAGACATGAAAAACTAATATACTAAAAATTATGTAATAGTCATGAGAGAAATTATTAACAACAAAGACAATAACTAGAGCACTACACCTAATTAATGGGTTAAAAGACTCAAGATTGTAAAGATGTAATTTTTCACTGAATTGAACTATGCATTCAATAAAATTCCAATAAAAATCCCACAGGCTTTTGTAGTAGAAACTGACAAACAGATCATAAAATTCATAAGGCAATACAAAGGACTTAGAATAGTTAAAACAACTAGAACAAATCTGAAGTAGGTAACACTATTGTTTTCATGAATTATTAAAATCATGATATAGTTATATTGATGTAAAGTTAGACAAATAGATCAGTGGAATAGGATATAGAGTCCAAAAATAACCCGACACATGGTTGACCACATATGTTCAACTGACTTTTCAAAAATGTACAAGGCAATGCAACATAAGAAAGATTTTTCAATAACTGGTGCTCTGTCACTTACATATAAAAAACAAAAGTAAACTTGGATTTACAAAACATACAATCTACAAAAATTAATTAAAAATGGATCATAGATCCAATTGTAAGGCAAAAACTGTGAAACTTTTTGGAAAAAACATAAAACCTTTGTGACCTTCAGATAGCCAAAGATTTTTAGCTACCACATAAAAAGCATGATCCATAAAAGAATAACTTGGTAATTTGAATGTCACTAAAATTAAAAACGACCACTATTCAAACATACTGGTCAGAAAATGAAAAGAGAAGCCACAGACTGGAAGAAAGTCTTTGTGAAACAAAGACCTTGTACGAAGTATGTAGGAAGAACTCTTAAGATTTAATACCTAGAACCATCTCACACCAGTCAGAATGGCTGCTATCAAAAAGTCTACAAACAGTAAATGCTAGAGAGGAGAAAAGGGAACTCTCTTACATTGTGGGAATGCAAACTGGTACAGCCACTATGGAGAACAGTGTGGGGATTCCTTAAAAAACTGGAAATAGAACTGCCATACGACCCAGTAAACCTACTGCTGGGCATACACACCGAGGAAACCAGAGTTGAAAGAAACATGTGTACCCCAATGTTCATCACAGCACTGTTTACAATAGCCAGGACATGGAAGCAACCTAGATGTCCATCAGCAGACGAATGGATAAGAAAGCTTTGGTACATATACACAATGGAATATTACTCAGCCATTAAAAAGAATGCATTTGAATCAGTTCTAATGAGGTGGGTGAAACTGGAGCCTATTATACAGAGTGAAGTAAGCCAGAAAGAAAAACACCAATACAGTATACCAATGCATATATATGGAATTTAGAAAGATGGTAATGATGACCCTATATACAAGACAGCAGAAGAGACACAGATATAAAGACAGACTTTTGGACTCTGTGGGAGAAGGCGAGGGTGGGATGATTTGAGAGAATAGCATTGAAACATGTATATTATCATATGTGAAATAGATCACCAGTCCAGATCCGATGCATGAGACAGGGTGCTCAGGGCTGGTGCAGTGGGATGACTCTGAGGGATGGGATGGGGAGGGAGGTGGGAGGAGGGCTCAGGATGGGGAACACATGTATACCCATGGCTGATTCAAGTCAATGTATGGGAAAAACCACTATAATATTGTAAAGTAATTAGCCTCCAATTAAAATAATAAATTAATTTTTTAAAAAAGATTTAAAAGCTAGAAAAACCAAAAGCTCAATAGAAAAATGGACAAAAGATTAATAAGATCCACAGATGGCAAATAAGCACATAAAAAAATTGCTAAAAATCAATAATCATTAGGGAAATACAAAATTAAAATCACAGTGAATACCACTACACAATAATCAGAATGGCTAAACATTTGTTATTCTCACACACTTTCTGGTGTAAATATAAAGTGCTACAACTGTTTTATAAAAAACTTTGTCCCAGTTTCTTTAAAAGTTAAATATGCACCTACTGTGTGATCTATTCATTCCATTCCTAGGTATAAATCCAAGAAAATGTATGTGCATATAAAGACATGTCTGAATGATCAAAATATTCATAGTAACTTTATTAGTAATTTCCCAAAACTGGGACAACCTGATGTCCATCAACAGTTGAATGAATAAATAAATTGCGGCATATTCTTTAAAAGAATACAATTCATGTTCTTATGTTTTTCTTTGTGTACTCTGGATAAGTAACACTTTCTAAAGTCTTCCACAAACATGGAAGTGGGAAAAGAAAAAAGAGAGCCTTGTTAGCATGTTTCAGCTTATATTACTGAAAATTCGGCAACATAACTGCCAAATCTTTCTGGTGTATCTCAAAATACTATAATATTGTGCTTTTAAATTAAACTATAAAACATATGTTTTCATGGGCAATTCAAACTTCCTTATTCCATTAAAAAATCAAAAGATAATTAGTGTTTACAGCAAAATCTCTGTGGCTGTCACATACATAATTATATTGCATTCACATTTATTTGTGTCCTAGAGAATACTCAAGAATATAACTGCTAGAAGGATTGGGGACACCCTCCAAAGAGTAATTTTAATAGTTACTTTAATAGTTTATAGTTTCTTTTGTAAAGAAAAAAGTACAAAATTGGGACCTACTTGTTGTTATTTTCCTTGTCAACATTCATGGTTAGGGACCAAAACAACTTGCATAATGCATAAACAAAATTAGAGACATTAATAACTACTTAGCTAATCACTGTCTCTTTTTTTACAGAGGAAACTATCCAAATATGTCCCCTTACACGAATGGAACACCCTGCTCTATGTGTCAAGGAGATACTTGTGAAAACAACCTCTGCCGTAAGAAAACAGGAAACAAAATAGTTGGGGCATTTTCTTTGGAAAACAAAGTTCCCAGAAATTCATTATAATTTTAAATTTGGAGGCTCAATGTTAGAAGATAAAATTTGATTGCTGCTGTTTGATGATACAAAGCATTTGTCATAAATGATCATATTTCATTCCAGATGATCCCTCCCTTTGTCACTGATTATTTTCTCTCAGTCTAAAAGACTAGAAGGAGTAAGGTATAACAGATCGTACGCTGCTACACCCAAAATGCTATCGACTGGCATATTGTTTTTAGTTGTGTTTGCTTCCCTTTTACCTCCTTTTACTAGTTATTATTAAATAGTGACTCACTCAGAAGTAATACCTGAATCAATGTCCAAACTAATTGTGATTTACAGCCGACATGTTTTCCTTCCTTCATCAGTCTTTTGGTTCTCAAGACAAACACTTATTTTAAGTATAAATTTTTGATTCTCAGAGCAGACGAGTTCCCAGTACAAAGTTACTTTTTAAGGATAAGCATAAATTCCTGTTTGAGGACCGAGTGAAGGGGGTGAAGAGAAGAGATAATTTAAAAACTGTAAAAGATGTGGTGCCACAAAAGAAGACAGACACAAAAATGCATATTAAATTATTCCATTTCTATAAAGTTCAAAACTGTACAAAACTAATCTACGCTTAGAGTCAGGATAGTGGTTACCTTTGGAGAGGAAAGAGGAGTTAGTCACTAGCAAAGTATACCAGAGGACTTTCTGGACCTATGCTGTGGTTATCTAGGTGTATTCACTTTGTAATAGCTCATCAATCTTTCCAATTATGAGCTATGTATGATTCCATATTCATGTCATACTGCAAGTAAAAAAATTGTTTGGGGTTTGTGATATTGAGCTGTTTGTATATTTCAGAGATTAATACCTTATCAGTTGCTTCATTTGCAAATATTTTCTTTCATTCTGAGGGTTGTCTTCTCGTCTTGTGTATAGTTTCCTTTGCTGTGCAAAAGCCTTTTGTTTAATTAGGTACCATTTGTTTATTTTTATTTTCATAGATGATCTTATTTGCAAAGCAGAAATAGAGACACAGATGTAGAGAACAAGTGTATGGATACCAAGGGGGAAAGGGGCAGTGGTGGGAGGAATTGGGAGATTGGGACTGACATATACACTCTTGACACCGTGTGCAAAATAGCTAATGCATGAGAAACTACTGTACAGCACGGGGAATCTACTCAATGCTCTTTGACGACCTGAATGGGAAGGAAATCCAAAAAGAAGAAGATATATGTAAACATACAGCTGACTCACCTTGCTGTGTGGCAGAAACTAAGACAACATCGTAAAGCAACTATGCTGTTGTTTGCCCCTACATCGTGTTCAGCTCTTCGCGAACCCATGGACTGTGGCATGCAGGGCTCCTCTGTCCTCTACTATCTCCCAGAGTTTGCTCGGATTCATGTCCACTGAGTTGGTGATACTATCTAACCATCATCCTCTGCTGCCTCCTTCCCCTGCATTGGCAGGTGGATTCTTTACCTGCAGAATCACTATGGACAGTGACTGCAGCCATGAAATTAAAGATGCTTGCTCCTTGGAAGGAAAGCAATGACAAACCTAGACAGCATATTAAAAGCAGAGACATCACTTTGCTGACGAAGCTCCATCTAGTCAAAGCTATGTTTTTTTCCAGTAGTCATGTACAGATGTAAGAGTTACACAATAAAGAAAGCTGAGCACTGAAGAATTGATGCTTTTGAATTGTGGTGCTGGAGAAGATTCTTTTTTTTTTTTATTTTTTTTTTTTTTTTTTTTTTCAAGGCAGAATGGACTTTTTTTTCATTTTTTTACATTTTCCAATCTTTATTTATTTATTTTATGTGTATATATTTTTTTTCTTTTTTTTTTTAACTTGACAATATTGTATTGGTTCTGTCATACATCAACATGAATCTGCTATGGGTATACACGTGTTCCCCATCCTGAACCCCCTCCCACCTCCCTCCCCGTACCATCCCTCTGGGTCATCCCAGTAAACCAGCCCCAAGCATCCTGTATGGAACCAGGACTGGTGATTTGTTTCTTATATGATATTGTACATGTTTCAGTGTCATTCCCCCAAATCGTCCCACCCTCTCCCTCTCCCACAGAGTCCAAAAGATTGTTCTGTACATCTGTGTCTCCTTTGCTGTCTCGCATACAGGGTTATCATTACCATCTTTCTAAATTCCATATATATGTGTTAGTATACTGTATTGGTGTTTTCCTTTCTGGCTTATTCACTCTGTATAATAGGCTCCAGTTTCATCCACCTCATTAGAACTGATTCAAATGTATTCTTTTTATTTTTTTATTATTTTTTTAATTTAATTTAATTTTTTAACTTTACAATATTGTATTGGTTTTGCCATATATCAAAATGAATCCGCACAGGTACACATGTGTTCCCCATCCTGAACCTTCCTCCCTCCTCCCCTCCCCATACCATCCCTCTGGGTCGTCCCAGTGCACCAGCCCCAAGCATCCAGTATCATGCATCGAACCTGGACTGGCGACTCGTTTCATATATGATATTACACATGTTTCAATGCCATTCTCCCAAATCATCCCACCCTCTCCCTCTCCCACAGAGTCCAAAAAACTGTTCTATACAACAATGTCTCTTTTGCTGTCTCGTATACAGGGTTATTGTTACCATCTTTCTAAATTCCATATATATGCATTAGTATACTGTATTGGTGTTTTTCTTTCTGGCTTACATCACTCTGTATAATAGGTTCCAGGTTCATCCACCTCATTAGAACTGATTCAAATGCATTCTTTTTAATGGCTGAGTAATACTCCATTGTGTATATGTACCACAGCTTTCTTACCCATTCATCTGCTGATGGACATCTAGGTTGCTTCCATGTCCTGGCTATTATAAACAGTGCTGCGATGAACACTGGGGTACATGTGTCTCTTTCAATTCTGGTTTCCTCGAGTGTATGCCCAGCAGTGGGATTGCTGGGTCATAAGGCAGTTCTATTTCCAGTTTTTTAAGGAATCTCCACACTGTTCTCCATAGTGGCTGTACTAGTTTGCATTCCCACCAAAAGTGTAAGAGGGTTCCCTGTTCTCCACATCCTCTCCAGCATTTATTGCTTGTAAACTTTTGGAGAGCAGCCATTCTGACTGGTGTGAAATGGTACCTCATTGTAGTTTTGATTTGCATTTCTCTGATAATGAATGATGTTGGGCCTCTTTTCATGTGTTTGTTAGCCATCCATATATCTTCTTTGGAGAAATGTCTGTTTAGTTCTTTGGCCCATTTTTTGATTGGGTCGTTTATTTTTCTGGAATTGAGCTGCAGGAGTTGCTTGTATGTTTTTGAGATTAGTCCTCTGTCAGTTGCTTCATTTGCTATTATTTTCTCCCATTCTGAAGGCTGTGTTTTCATCTTGCTTATAGTTTCCTTTCTTGTGCAGAAGCTTTTAATTTTACCAATGGTATTTTTCACAGAGCTAGAACAAATAATTTCACAGTTTGTATGGAAATACAAAAAATTTCGAATAGCCAAAGCAATCTTGAGAAAGAAGAATGGAACTGGGGAAATCAACCTGCCTGACTTCAGGCTCTACTACAAAGCCACAGTCATCAAGACAGTATGGTACTGGCACAAAGACAGAAATATAGATCAATGGAACAAAATAGAAAGCCCAGAGATAAATCCACGCACATATGGACACCTTATCTTTGACAAAGGAGGCAAGAATATACAATGGAGAAAAGACAATCTCTTTAACAAGTGGTGCTGGGAAAACTGGTCAGCCGCTTGTAACAGAATGAAACTAGAACACTTTCTAACACCATACATAAAAATAAACTCAAAATGGATTAAAGATCTAAACGTAAGACCAGAAACTATAAAACTCTTAGAGGAGAACATAGGCAAAACACTCCGACATAAATCACAGCGGGATCCTCTATGACCCACCTCCCAGAATATTGGAAATAAAAGGAAAAGTAAACAAATGGGACTTAATTAAAATTAAAAGCTTCTGCACAACAATGGAGAAGATTCTTGAGAGTCTCTTGGACTGCAGGAGCAAACCATTCAATTCTAAAGGAAATCAACCCTAAATATTCACTGGAAGAACTGATGCTGAAGCTGAACCTCTAATACTTTGGCCACCTCACGCAAAGAGCTGACCCATTGGAAAAGACTGATGCTAGGAAAGCAACTATACTCCAATTTAAAAAGAAAATAAATAGGACTACATTGAAAGCACGGTCTCTCTAAAATGAGATTTCATTCAAAGTGGTTCATATTTGCAAACTGCTAAGTTTTCTAGTCTACAACATACAAAGATAAAGTGATACCGTCTTTTTCTTTCACTTTCTCTTCCTTACCAGGATCCAGATTACTGCCATTTCTTGCCTGAACTAGTGCAGCCTCCCCACTTCTCTTCCTACTCTATTCCAAGGTGTTTCACTGCCCACTGGGCCGGGGCGGGGGGCGAGGGACAGAAAACAAAAGAAAATATCAGATAAAATCACTTTTCTTAAAATTCTTCAATTGCTTCTTTTTGCAACTAAAGGAAAATCAGATTCTATGCATTGAGGCCAACAAACCCAAGTGTGATCTGGCTCTTGCCTTTGTCTTCTACCGTATCTTTGGTTAGTCCTCTTTTGGCACAGTCAGCTCCATTATTACACACTCAAATTCCCTATTTAAAAACCCCAGCATCCAGATCACCTGTGAGTCTGTTTCTAGTTTCAAGATTGTTTTTTCTCTTCTTTTTGGTAACATGCTCTGTTTCTTGATGTCCCTAAATATGACCGTAAGTGATTCCTCCCTGCTGTCCATGCACACCACTCCTCCCATCAAGAAGCCCAGACTATTTCTCCTCTCCTTGAATAAGGACTTGATGTTGTGCCACTTCTGGGCCACACCTTTAAGAAAACTGGCAGCTTTGGCTTTTGCTCTTTTGAAAGCTATCCAGCATATCTAAAAATCCGTGCTTTCCCACTGAACAGGTCAGGCCTTGGATGAGGAGAGGGCATCCTTCTGTTTCAGCCGCAAATGTGAGCAATAGCTAAATGTAGCCACATCCTTGAACCCTGATGACACTAAATATAGGAGAGAAATTCCCTATTAGAATCTGCTAACCCAGGTAATTGTGAGAAATAATAGTAAGTTGTTAACCATTTTAAGCCATTAAGTTTTGGAAGTTTGTTCCACAGCAGTAGATTGTGGAAACACTTGATGTGCCTAATAAGTTAAATACCTAATAATATGGTATGAAACAAAAAAAGGAGAGTTCTATCTTTTCCTCTACTGAACAGATAGAGTTAGGGTGGTTCCTCTTAATCCAAACACAACTTGGTCAAAGCTGGTTTAGAATTTACCTAAGGTGTGGTCTGCCTCTGTTTGCCCTGTTCCAAGAATAGAGACTTCCAAGGCTTTGCAGTGGGAGACGGCTGTGCTCTCTGTTGCCTTTACCTAGTGGTTTTCGAATTCCAATTCTTACTGCTTTTTTTTTCCCCCACTGTTTTTCCATTGCTTTAACACACAGAAATTACTGAAATATCTACTATGATTTCCAAAGGCATTTAGCCTAGGTTTTTAGCCCCTTACCTCTCACAGTTTCAAAGTTACAAAATGGGCATGTCTTGGGCTTATTTCCTCCACCTCTACCTCCCACCTGGATCTTGAACGACTCAATTCTCCAATTTTATCTCTCTAGTTCTTTAAGGACAATAAATGCTCTGCTGGTTTCTCTGTTTACCAAGAAGTGACTTCTTCCTGGACAAAGCCAATTTTCAGCCCTAGGCCTGGGCCCAGAATCAACAAATGGCCCTAAAAAAAGAGCATCCTTCGTAACATCAACCCTCCTCTTTATGGATCTTCTGTTCTGAAATCTGAACCTTTTGGTCTTTTTTCCTTTTGCAAAGGTCTCATGCTCTTACACATAGTTTTCCTAATAATAATAAAATAAGAATAGTAAAAGATAATTTTATTTATATTTTATGCTTGATGAGAGATTTTGTCCATCACAAATGATTTCATCCTGGAGATTTAGACAGCTGTATTCTGTGGGTCTCCAAGATAGCACCTTAAAAGCTACCAAGGCTACAATAAATAAGCTTTGAGACTTGGTAGGAGCTATTCCCCCAATTCATTCCATTTCCAAATTGTTCAAAAATCATTTGCCTATTCCTGGCCCTTTGCTCTTGGAAATTAATGTTAGGATAAGCTTATCAATTCTACAGACGACCTTGAAATTCTGAATGGAGTTACTTTGAGTTTATAGATAAATTGAAAGAAGTAACTTTACAGTGTTGAACTTTTCAATTAATAAAGACTGTTTACTTGGGTCTTTTTATATATCTTTTTTAGGCTTCCCTAGTGGCTCACACATAAAAAATTCTGCCTGCAATGCAGGAGACCTGGGTTTAATCCCTGGGTCAGGAAGATGGCCTGAAGAAGAGAATGGCAACCCACTCCAGTATTCTTGCCTGGAGAATTTTTGGACAGAGAAGTCTGATGGTCTACAGTCCATGGGGTCACAAAAAGTCAGACATGACTGAGCAACTTTCACTTTCATTTATATCTTTTATACTTTGAAATTGTCTCAGTAAGGTCTTACATCCCAAATTAGATTGCTTGGTGTTCTATATGTGTTTATATTATAAATGGAATTTTTAACTTTAGTTCAGTTCAGTCGCTCCATCATGTCCAACTCTTTGGGACCCCATGGACTGCAGCGCACCAGGCCTCCCTGTCCATCACCAATTCCCGGAGCTTACTCAAATTCATGTCCATTGAGTGAGTGATGCCATCCAACCATCTCATCCTCTGCTGTCCCCTCTCCCCTCATCTACAGTCCTTCCCAGCATCAGGGTCTTTTCAAATGAGTCAGCTCTTCGCATGAGGTGGCCAAAGTACTGGAGTTTCAGCTTCAACATCAGTCCTTCCAATGAGCACCCAGGACTGATCTCCTTTAGGATGGATTGGTTGGATCTCCTTGCAGTCCATGGGACTCTCAAGAGTCTTCTCAAATACCACAGTTCAAAAGCATCAATTCTTCGGTGCTCAGCTTTCTTTATAGTCCAACTCTCACATCCATACATGACTACTGGAAAAACCATAGCCTTGACTAGATGGACCTTTGTTGGAAAAGTGATGTCTCTGCTTTTTAATGTGCTGTCTAGGTTGGTCATAACTTTCCTTCCAAGGAGTAAGCATCTTTTAATTTCATTGCTACTGTCAACATTTGCAATGATGTTGGAGCCCTCCAAAATAAAGTCTGCCACTGTTTCCACTATTTCCCCATCTATTTGCCATGAAGTGATGGGACTGAATACCATGATCTTCGTTTTCTGAATGTTGAGCTTTAAGCCAACTTTGCACTCTTCCTCTTTCACTTTCATCAAGAGGCTCTTTAGTTCTTCTTTGCTTTCTGCTGTAAGGGTGGTGTCATCTGCGTATCTGAGGTTATTGATATTTCTCCTGGCAATCTTGATTCCAGCTTGTGCTTCCTCCAGCCTAGCGTTTCTCATGATGTACTCTGCATATATGTTAAATAAGCAGGGTGACAATATATAGTCTTGACGTACTTCTTTTCCTATTTGGAACCAGTCTGTTGTTCCATGTCCAGTTCTAACTGTTGTTTCCTGACCTGCATACAGATTTCTCAAGAGGCAGGTCAGGTGGTCTAGTATTCCCATCTCTTGAAGAATTTTCCACAGTTTGTTGTGATCCACACAGTCAAAGGCTTTGGCATAGTCAATAAAGCAGAAATAAATGTTTTTCTGGAACTCTCTTGCTTTTTCAGTGATCCAGCAGATGTTGGCAATTTGATCTGTGGTTCCTCTGCCTTTTCTAAATCCAGCTTGAACATCTGGAAATTCATAGTTCACGTTCTGTTGAAGCCTGGATTGGAGAATTTTGAGCATTATTTTACTAGCGTGTGAGATGAGTACAGTTGTGTGGTAGTTTGACCATTCATTTGGCATTGCTTTTCTTAGGGAATGAAAACTGACCCTTTCCAGTCCTGTGGCCACTGCTGAGTTTTCCAAATTTACTGACATATTGAGTGCAGCACTTTCACAGCATCATCTTTTAGGATTTGAAATAGCTCAACTGCAATTCTATCATCTCCAGTAGCTGTGTTTGTACTGATGCTATTAAAGCCCACTTGACTTCACATTCCAGGATGTCTGGCTCTTACACCATGGTGATTGATTTTTAAGTTATATTTCCTAATTGATTTTTTGCTGATTCATAGAAATATAAATTATTTTTTAATATTAGTGTACTATCCAGGAATCTTACTGAATCTCATTATTATTTCAAATAAGTTGGTTCTCTAGGATTTTCCATAATGACAATCATGTTATCTGTAAAAAATGCAAGCTGTGTTCTTCTAATCTTTACATAAGTTATATGCTGTAACAATATTAACAGTTAATTCTCCAGTGCATTGTCGCACATAAGCTGTAACAGTAGCACCATTCTCTTATACCACGCTTTAAAAACAATGTTTAAATTATGAATATTTGCTTTGATGAAAAGGTGAAAGGGTCAGTCGCTCAGATCAGTCAGATCAGATCAGTCGCTTAGTCATGTCCGACTCTTTGCAACCCCATGAATCGCAGCACGCCAGGCCTCCCTGTCCATCACCAACTCCCGGAGTTCACTGAGACTCACATCCATCGAGTCAGTAATGCCATCCAGCCATCTCATCCTCTGTCATCCCCTTCTCCTCCTGCCCTCAATCCCTCCCAGCATCAGAGTCTTTTCCAATGAGTCAACTCTTTGCATGAGGTGGCCAAAGTACTGGAGTTTCAGCTTTAGTATCTTTCCTTCCAAAGAAATCCCAGGGCTGATCTCCTTCAGAATGGACTGGTTGGATCTCCTTGCAGTCCAAGGGACTCTCAAGAGTCTTCTCCAACACCACAGTTCAAAAGCATCAATTCTTCAGCGCTCAGCCTTCTTCACAGTCCAACTCTCACATCCATACATGACCACAGGAAAAACCATAGCCTTGACTAGACGAACCTTTGTTGGCAAAGTAATGTCTCTGCTTTTGAATATGCTATCTAGGTTAGTCATAACTTTCCTTCCAAGGAGTAAGGGTCTTTTAATTTCATGGCTGCAGTCACCATCTGTAGTGATTTTGGAGCCCTGAAAAATAAAGTCTGACACTGTTTCCACCATTTCCCCATCTATTTCCCATGAAGTGGTGGGACCACATGCCATGATCTTCGTTTTCTGAATGTTGAGCTTTAAGCCAACTTTTTCACTCTCCACTTTCACTTTCATCAAGAGGCTTTTGAGTTCCTCTTCACTTTCTGCCATAAGGGTGGTGTCATCTGCATATCTGAAGTTATTGATATTTCTCCCGGCAATCTTGATTCCAGCTTGTGTTTCTTCCAGTCCAGCGTTTCTCAAGATGTACTCTGCATATAAGTTAAATAAACAGGGTGACAATATACAGCCTTGACGTATTCCTTTTCCTATTTGGAACCAGTCTGTTGTTCCATGCCCAGTTCGAACTGTTGCTTCCTGACCTGCATACAGATTTATCAAGAGGCAGATCAGGTGTTCTGGTATTCCCATCTCTTTCAGAATTCTCCACAGTTGATTGTGATCCACACAGTCAAAGGCTTTGGCATAGTCAATAAAGCAAAAATAGATGTTTTCCTGGAACTCTCTTGCTTTTTCCATGATCCAGCGGATGTTGGCAATTTGATCTCTGGTTCCTCTGCCTGTTCTAAAACCAGCTTGAACATTAGGAAGTTCACGGTTCACATATTGCTGAAGCCTGGCTTGGAGAATTTTGAGCATTACTTTACTAGCGTGTGAGATGAGTGCAATTGTGTGGTAGTTTGAGCATTCTTTGGCATTGCCTTTCTTTGGGATTGGAATGAAAACTGACCTTTTCCAGTCCTGTGGCCACTGCTGAGTTTTCCAAATTTGCTGGCATATATTGAGTGCAGCACTTTCACAGCATCATCTTTCAGGATTTGGAATAGCTCAACTGGAATTCCAGGTTGCCATGCCCTCCTCCAGAGGATCTTCCCAAAATAAAGTAGGCTCTCAATAAATTTTAGCTGTGACCATAACTAAGTTCCTGATTATTTTCTATCTCTTGACCCTTTTTATCATACTAATCACTTTCTCTGATGGTATATTTTAATCTCCTATATTCATTTATTCCATTTTAAAGTTGATGATAGAGTTTCTCCCCTGATGCTTCTATAAGGAAAAGAACTTTACTTTTTCCTAATAACCATTATATCCAAAGCCTAGAATCATGCTTAATACATAATAAACACACAAGCATGAATAAATGAATAAAAATAAATGAAATAAACATAAATGAAATAAACAAACTCATAAGAATTGTGATTGTCCATATCACCTCCACTAGCTTTGTTCGTAGTGATGCTTTCTAAGGCCCACTTGACTTCACATTCCAGGATGTCTGGCTCTAGGTCAGTCATCACACCATCGTGATTATCTGGGGCGTGAAGATCTTTTTTGTACAGTTCTTCTGTGTATTCTTGCCATCTCTTCTTAATATCTTCTGCTTCTGTTAGGTCCATACCATTTCTGTCCTTTATCGAGCTTATCTTTGCATGAAATGTTCCTTTGGTATCTCTGATTTTCTTGAAGAGATCCCTAATCTTTCCCATTCTCTTGTTTTCCTCTATTTCTTTGCATTGATTGCTGAAGAAGGCTTTCTTATCTCTTCTTGCTATTCTTTGGAACTCTGAATTCAGAAGTTTATATCTTTCCTTTTCTCCTTTGCTTTTCGCTTCTCTTCTTTTCAGAGCTATTTGTCAGTTGCTCAGTCTTGTCCAATTCCTTGCGACCCCATGGACTATAGCCCAAAAGGCCTCCTCTGTCCATGGAACTCTTCAGGCAAGAATATTGTAGTGAGTTGCCATTTTCTTCTCCAGGGGGCATATTTATTTGAGATTGTTTTAATTAGTCCTCATTTCAGATCATAAAAGTTTTTATTTTTCTCATTTTACTGTGAGCTTTTATCTTGAATAAATAAATTTTACCAGATATTTTTTCTCTGCATCTCTTGAAATGATCCCAAATGTTTTTCCTTTAATATCTTAATGTTATAAACTACATCAAATGATTTATTTTCTTTTTGGAAACTGTTTTGGACATAATATTATGTAACTTAAAGAAAAATTACATGTGCTTCAAATTCCTCTTTGGATAATGTTATGTTTTAATTGACCCATTTTACTAATATTTTCAAGTTATTGTAAAGAGGTAGGTATATGTTTTTTTAAAATTTAAAGGGGACGACAGAGGATGAGATGGCTGGATGGCATCACTGACTCGATGGACGTGAGTCTCAGTGAACTCCGGGAGTTGGTGATGGACAGAGAGGCCTGGCATGCTGCGATTCATGGGGTTGCAAAGAGTCGGACATGACTGAGCGACTGATCTGATCTGATCTTTTATCATATTTTGTAACCTGTTTCCATTTTGTTTATTCTCTTTTTGTTATTTTTAAACCTTTTTTGAACTGTGATTGACAGACAAAAAGCTGTGTATCTGTTAATAAATACAACTTAACTAGTGAAATTTATGTTTCATAGAGATTCTGGGAGTTAAGTGATAGGTCAGGAATCCAATTATAAACTATGCTTTCATTCCAACGATAAATCCAACTTAGTCATGATGTTTCCCTTGAAAGTGAAAGTTGCTCAGTTGTGTCCGATTCTTTGTGACCCCATGGACTATACAGTCCATGGAATTCTCTAGGCCAGAATACTGGAGTGGGTAGCCTTTCCCTTCTCCAGGGGATCATCCCAACCCCAGGATCGAACCCAGGTGTCCCTCATTGCAGGCAGATTACCAGCTGAGCCACAAGGGAAGCCCAAGAACACTGGAGTGGGTAACCTATCCCTTCTCCAGTGGATCTTCCCAACCCAAGAATAGAACCAGGATCTCCTGCACTGCAAGCAGATTCTTTACCAACTGAGCTTTCAGGGAGCTCCCAAGTTTCCCTTATAGAAGGCTAAATTCTTGTTAACATTTTACTTATAGTTTTTGGATTTAATTTCAGACTTATGACTGGCCTATAATTTCCCATCTCCATATATCCTCATATGATTTGGACTTCAAGTTTGTAGTAACCTCATAAAAGAAGTTAAAAGTTGGGAACGATACTTCTGTTAATATTTTGGTTGCAGTTTGTGTAAGATTCTCATTATTCATTTTTTGAATGTTTGGGAGAAATTTCTGTAAAACTATTTTGTTGTGGTGTGTGTGTGTTTACAGATGTTTACTAACTTCTTTAAATGTTTTATGAAAGAGGACACTAATAGATGGAGAAATATACCATGTTCATGTATTAGAAGAATCAATATAGTGAAAATGAGTATACTAGCCAAAGCAATTTATAGATTCAATGCAATCCCTATCAAGCTACCAACAGTATTCTAGCTCTACCAACAGAGCTAGAACAAATAATTTCACAATTTGTATGGAAATACAAAAGACCTCGAATAGCCAAAGCGATCTTGAGGAAGAAGAATGGAACTGAAGGAATCAACCTACCTGACTTCAGGCTCTACTACAAAGCCACAGTTATCAAGACAGTATGGTACTGGCACAAAGACAGAAATATAGATCAATGGAACAAAATAGAAAGCCCAGAGATAAATCCACGCACATATGGACACCTTATCTTTGACAAAGGAGGCAAGAATATACAATGGATTAAAGACAATCTCTTTAACAAGTGGTGCTGGGAAATCTGGTCAACCACTTGTAAAAGAATGAAACTAGAACCCTTTCTAACACCATACACAAAAATAAACTCAAAATGGATTAAAGATCTCAATGTAAGACCAGAAACTATAAAACTCCTAGAGGAGAACATAGGCAAAACACTCTGACATACATCCCAGCAGGATCCTCTATGACCCACCTCCCAGAATATTGGAAATAAAAGCAAAAATAAACAAATGGGACCTAATTAACCTGAAAAGCTTCTGCACATCAAAGGAAACTATTAGCAAGGTGAAAAGACAGCCTTCAGAATGGGAGAAAATAATAGCAAATGAAGCAACTGACAAACAACTAATCTCAAAACTATACAAGCAACTCCTACAGCTCAATTCCAGAAAAATAAATGACCCAATCAAAAAATGGGCCAAAGAACTAAATAGACATTTCTCCACAGAAGACATACAGATGGCTAACAAACATATGAAAAGATGCTCAACATCACTCATTATCAGAGAAATGCTAATCAAAACCACTATGAGGTACCATTTCACACCAGTCAGAATGGCTGCGATCCAAAAGTCTACAAATAATAAATGCTGGAGAGGGTGTGGAGAAAAGGGAACCCTCTTACACTGTTGGTGGGAATGCAAACTAGTACAGCCACTATGGAGAACAGTGTGAGATTCCTTAAAAACTGGAAATAGAACTGCCTTATGATCCAGCAATCCCACTGCTGGGCATACACACTGAGGAAACCAGAAGGGAAAGAGACACGTGTACCCCAGTGTTCATCGCAGCACTGTTTATAATAGCCAGGACATGGAAGCAACCTAGATGTCCATCAGCAGATGAATGGATAAGAAAGCTGTGGTACATATACACAATGGAGTATTACTCAGCCATTAAAAAGAATACATTTGAATCAGTTCTAATGAGGTGGATGAAACTGGAGCCTATTATACAGAGTGAAGTAAGCCAGAAGGAAAAACACCAATACAGTATACTAACATATATATATGGAATTTAGAAAGATGGTAACAATAACCCTGTGTAAGAGACAGCAAAAGAGACACTGATGTATAGAACAGTCTTTTGGACTCTATGGGAGAGGGAGAGGGTGGGATGATTTAGGAGAATGGCATTGAAACATGTAAAATATCATGTATGAAACGAGATGACAGTCCAGGTTCAATGCACAATACTGGATGCTTGGGGCTAGAGCACTGGGACGACCCAGAGGGATGGTATGGGGAGGGAGGAGGGAGGAGGGTTCAGGATGGGGAACACATGTATACCGGTGGCGGATTCATTTTGATATTTGGCAAAACTAATACAATTATGTAAAGTTTAAAAATAAAATAAAATTAGAAATAAAATAAATAAATAAAGGGGGAAGACACAAAAAAATAAAATAAAAATAAATGTTTTATGATACTCAGGTTTTGAGGGGATTTGCAAACTTTTGTTTTATCCAAGTTTTAATGACATTCTATTTTTAACACTACTATATCTGTTGTGTTCCACTTATTAAGTCCTATGACTTGATTTTTATTCATCATTTCTATAGAAAGTCAACTTCTATCTTTTTTACTTCCTTTTTGAGGGGCAGATATACAGCATAATGGTTAAATGAATAGGCCTTGGAATCAGATGGCTTAACCCAGGAGGTGACTAAGAGGATTAAATATGATAAACCATACAGAGTGATTTGGGACCAAAATAAAGCACATGCATGCTAAATTCCTTCAGTCGTGTCCAACTCTTTGTGACCCTCTGGACTGTGGCCAGTCAGGCTGCTCTGTCCATGGGATTCTCCAGGCAAGAACACTGGAGTAGATTGCCATGCCCTCCTCCAGGGGATCTTCCCAAAATAAAGTAGGCTCTCAATAAATTTTAGCTATGACCATAACTAAGTTCCTCATTATTTTCTATCTCTTGACCCTTTTTATCATACTAATCATTTTCTCTGATGGTATATTTTAATCTCCTATATTCATTTATTCCATTTTAAAGTTGATGATAGAGTTTCTCCCCTGATGCTTCTATAAGGAAAAGACCTTTACTTTTTTCTAATAACCATTATTTCCAAAGCCTAGAATCATGGTTAATACATAATAGACACAGAAACATGAATAAATGAATAAAAATAAATGAAATAAACTCATAAGAAACTGCTGAATCCTCATATCCAAATCTTCAATATGAAGGAAATATGGTATTTTTCAGGGACTTTAAATGGATATGGCAGTGTCAAAAATAAAGTTCAGTACTGTATATAGTTTTGTCTGTTTCAGGCCTTTTGCCTTCAATATGTGAGATGTTCTTGAAATATTTGTTGACATGACATCTTTGGCAGGGAGCATCATACAGATTTTTAAGTACTATGGGATTTTCAGAGGAAGCTTCAGTTTTCTTAAATTAAAAAACCAAGCTAAATTTTCTGAGTTGACTATCTTATTCAGAAAGCCAGAAAAGCAAATGAATGAGTTTAATGTATACTTTTTTTTTTCTATTTTAGGTAATAAAGAACGTGATAAATCTCAAAGTACGTATCAAAATCTTTCAGTATTTATTCAATTACTTCCTTTCCTTGAAACTAAATTGAGCTCTTAAATGTTGTTTTTATTGACAGGATATCCAAATTGGAACCCATCAGGGACACGTCAGCTGATAGCATGTAATCCATTGTACCTAATTTCTGTTCTTCTGACAATATTTTAATTGTCTTTGATGTACAAGAGAAATTCTCCAACATGACAATAAAGAAATAGATTATGGTTAAATGTAACTCTTATCTGTTTAATTACTAAGGCTTCTAAATGCTTTACCTGTTATCTAAATTTGATGTGTTTTTAATTCAAAAGATGTACTATAATATAGAAGGGTAGCAATAAAAAAAAAAAAAAAAAACTTAAGTGATTTAAAAATTATTTTGAAAAAAAAAAAAAAATAAAAATTATTTTGCATGTATCAAGAGTCTTGTTATCTAATATTCTAGATTGTCATTTTAGTTAGAGTACACTTAAAGAATTAAACATTTCAGATATTAGGTATTTTCCTTAAATGCCAGTAGTTCTCTTTAAGAGTTCCCTCAACATTATTCAGAAACAAAATGCTATTAAGGAAAGTTTCAAATAGCCTGTAATGTTATATTATGGTCATAGTCAATAGTTGGGGAAATTGATGAGAACGGTTAAACTTAAAAAGGTAGAGTTAGGAAATTTTAATCTCTTTTAGGAGATTTTATTTTTAAATATACCTTGTATACATAACAGGATGCATGTATACCTTCTAAAGTCCTGTACAAAATTATCTGTAGTGTAATTAACAACATGTCTACAAACCAAAGAACTGGTGCATTCTGGCTTTTTTTTTTTTTTTGGTCTGAAGACAAACAGAAAAAAAGAAGAAGAAAAAGAAACAAACAAAACAGATTATTCAACTAATTCAGTTTTTTAAATCACTTATGTTAAATTGTTGACTTCTATGTACTAAATAAATGATCTAGATCTTTTACTTCCCAACTAAATGATCTAGATCTTTTACTTCTCAACTAAAGCAACCACCAATTTCCCTCAGCTGTAATATTAAAAAACATAATATTTTTATGCTGTAAATGTATTTTTACATGATTGTAAAATGTAAATGTTTTTTAACATGATTGAGAGTTACACTGTATATACTGCCAAATATCTAGGAATTTCCACATAGTGAAGGGATCTTAAAAGAGAAGCCAAGTGATTTTATATTTCAAATCTGCTTGTGTTACTCAAGGTTTTCCAGAGAAACAGAAGCAACAAGTAAGGAAGTAGGGTATGGGTAAAGACAGATAGAGGAGAAATTTAAGGAATTGGCTTACATGATTTTGGTGGTTAGCAAGTCCAAAATCTATAGGGCCTGCTGGCAGGATGGAGGTTCAGGACTTGCTGCTGCCTTCTTAAGTCTGACATTGGGAAATCAGGCAGAATATCTACATTGCAGTCTAACGGCAGAATTCCTTCTTTGGGAAATCTGTCTGCCTTTGACTGGTTGGATGTAGCCCACCCACACTGCAGAGGGTAATCTGCTTTACTTAAAGTCAACTGACTGTAAATGTTAATCACATCTAAAAAACACCTTTGCAACAATATCTAGACTAGTGTTTGACCAAATACCAGCCACCACAGTCTAGCCACACTGAGACATAAAATTAACCATCACATCATCAGCATCAACATGGTATGGATAGTCATTACCCTTTTAGTAAAATAAATTATTGCTATTTCCCTAACTATTGCATTTTTAAATTTGAGTTCATAATTAATTACACTTGCAGTTTGAATAGGCTAAATGTAAATTGACATATATACATAGTATACTTTTCTGTTTTATTATTCTGTTTGTAGATTTTTAATTAAACTTTTTTCAATAATTAAAATATCTTTTGATTTTTAATATAATTATTCTATTACTCCTTTAGACTCCTTAATTATCCAGGAACATATAAGTTTCCTTAGGTAGATGAATTGAAATTCTACCGGCCACACTTAAAAATGAATTTTTACAGAATTATACCCTCTGAATTTGAAAAAAAATATTTGTCAGGGAGTATTACTTTAGCACTGCTACAGGAGCTTGTAAGTAATGGCAGTTCTCAGATAATGGGATTTCTACATGCAGAGCTTTCCATCTATGCTGAAGCTGTGAGTAAATGTTGGGCAGGTGAAGTGCCTCTGCCTTACCAGTGGGGCTTCCCCTCATTAGCAAGAAGAGAAAATTCTGGACTGAGATATCTTTTCCTTGTGATCATAACCATAGGCTCTTGACAGGATATCTTAAAAGGCCTGGCATCACTTTAATTCTTTTACTCTGAGCAGATGTTGCTCTTAATAGTGACCATAAGTGACCCTCCAATTTTGCAGTTTGGAATTACTAGACAAACAGCTCTGTACTCAGTCTTTTCAAATTACTGAGGGCAGTTAACTCAGGGTTTGAACAGTGCATTATTCTGGGGATCGTTTTGTCCTACTAGGCTATGTTTGAAGTTTCCAGAAGTGATCAGACTCATCAGTCTTAACTGGGCCTATTGTATCCCATTGTTACCCCTTGAAGGATGGTGAAAAGATGGTTTAAACAGTAGTCTCTGTAATTTTTTGATTATGCATCCCTAGGACATAGGAAAACACAATAAACCCAGGACATTCCCTTACAAATCAGGAGTTGATGCCCCTAAGCTTGAGCTAAAAGTATGAGTATATCATTTAATTATATGTATCATGTGTGTTTTTACAATAGAGTATTATATGTTTTAATCCAATCCAGTGTTTTAAAATATACAAAAATTGAACCCGAAAAGGATGACATAAAAGTGAATTTTTAAAAACTACTAAAGAGAGGACTTTCCTGGTGGTCCAGTGGTTAAGAACCCACCTTGCAAGGCAGGGCATACGGTTCCATCCCTGGCCAGGGAACTATGACCCCACAGGCTAAGGGGCATGTGGACCTATGTGCCATAACTACTGAGCCCACGTGCTGCAACTAATGCCAATGCAGTCATATAAATAAATAAAAATAACTGCTAAGGAGATATTTAGGCTAGGAAGATGAGTCCAACAATCAACAGTGTGTGCTTGCCCTTGTATCTTTACAACTGTAACTGATCTGCAATATTTTCTCAGCTATTTTTGCAAGACATATGATTATCTGGTGATGGCTGGCTAGGTTAAAACTAGGTAACAATCTCTAATTAAATTCACCTCAGTTCACATACTGGCATGAAAGAAACAAGTAAATTCCATCACCATCCCTCACAGAGGAACTCCCATTTTCCCCTCAAGAAAGCTCCACACCACTTGACATTGCTGCTGCTGCTGCTAAGTCACTTCATTGCTGCTGCTGCTGCTGCTAAGTCACTTCAGTTGTGTCCAACTCTGTGCGACCCCAGAGACGGCAGCCCACCAGGCTCCCCCATCCCTGGGATTCTCCAGGCAAGAACACTGGAGTGGGTTGCCATTTCCTTCTCCAATGCAGGAAAGTGAAAAGTGAAAGGGAAGTCTCTCAGTCGTGTCCGACTCTTCGCGACCCCATGGACTGCAGCCCATCTGGCTCCTCCATCCATGGGATTTTCTAGGCAAGACCACTTGACATTCCCCCTAGTCAAAAACCAGCAGGAACCCCTCTGGAGTTGCATACAGTGAATTTGCTCCTTGTAGCTAGTGAAACCACACTAGCTATCCTAAGAATAGCTATCACACGACTAGCATAAGAATAATTCTACAAATATGTATTAAGAATGCACACTATGTCTGGTAAAATGCTGTTAAAAATATAATTTAGTCCTTGTCCATATAACAAGTGAAAATGAAAATGAGATATTTTTATTAACAGTATTAATTTAATAATAGTAGTAACTAACGCTAAGTACTGTTTACAATGTACCAAGCACTTAGCGACTCACATGTAATAGTTTATATAATCCTCTCAGTAATTCTGTGAGGTAGATGCTATTAATTTTCATTTCGTGAACTGCTAGTAGATTTAAACATTCTCACAACAATGTTCAGATTGACACATATGTATTTTGAGAGTTATTAAGACCGTCTTGGGGAATGCTGTCCTTCAGTGGAAGGATTCCTAGGAGTTGTTGCACACATGCAACCATGCTAAATAAACATTAAGCTCCAGAATACAGGAGTTAATGTCAGTTTAGAAGTCAAATTTTTATATCAGTATTCCCAAGTTTAAACTCAATTTTAAGACTTTGACTTTTAGATAGAGGCAAGTTACACTTCCTGAGACCCAAATTCATGCTGGAATCTGGTTGCATACAGATCACCTTATCAAATATGTGACAGGAATAGATGGCAGTGTGAATATTTCTACTACACAGTTTTGGCAATTTTGTGTTTCGGTCTGTTTGGTTTTGGTGGTCAGTTGCCTGTTCATCTCCTTCATTCGTTTTGCTAATGGTGCTGTTCATTTTCTTAGACATTTTAAATGATTCTTCCAAAGTGTTAGTCGCTCAGTCATGCCCAACTCTTTGCGACCCCATGCACTGCAGCCCACCAGGTTCCTCTGTCCATGGGTTTTCCCAGGCAAGAATATTGGAGTGGGTTGCCATTTCCTTCTCCAGGGGATCTTCCTGACCCAGAGATCGAACCTGGGTTCCCTGCACTACAGGCAGATTCTTTACCGACTGAGCTACCAGGGAAGCTCAAATGATAACGTGTCTTAATGGCATATCAGTGCTTTTAATCCCTTGATTTTTATGTAGCAAGTTTCTTTTTCAGTTGTCCTTTATTTACATTTTAATAAAGTCTATCTTTCCACTCTTGAACATTGGATTTTATTTGCAGCATCCTTTTGGTTTTCTCTTGTAATGCTTCTCATGCACCATTAGCATCATTTGAATTTCTGAGTTATAGGAAAGATCAATCAAATGAGGACTGATAGAAAAGTGAAGAAATGTAAGAAAAAGAGTCAAAGGTAAAAACCATATATCTTCCCAATAACATTCATACAGAAAACAAAATCACACTCATTAGTACCTTTAACCTATCTTTAACCAGTCGGAATGGCCATCATTACTAAGTCTATAACTAAGAAATGGTGGAGAGGGTGTGGAGAAAATGGAACCCTCTTACACTGTTGTTGGGAATGTGTATTGGTGCAGCTACAATGGGAAACAGTATGTAGATTCCTCAGAAAACTAAAAATTGAGTTGCAGTATGATCAACAATCCCACTCTTGGGCATATATCCAGACAAAACTTTAATTTGCAGACACATGCACCCCTGTGTTCATAGAGGCACTATCTGTAATAGCCAAGACATGGATTCAATCTAACTGTCCATCAACAGATGAATGGATAAGGAAGATGTGGTGTGTGTGTGTGTGTGTGTGTGTGTGTGTGTGTATATATATATATGCAATATATGTATGAATGGAATATTACCCAACCATTAAAAGAATGAAATAATGCCATTTACAGCAACATGAATGGACCTAGAGATTACCAAACTATAAGTGAAGTACTTCAGAGAGACAAATGTCAGATGATATCACTTATATGTGGAATCTAAAATACTACAGAAACAAAAATATCTACAAAACAAAACCAAACTCCCTGATACAATAACAAATTTGTGGTTGCCAAGGGTGAGGGAGGTGTACGAGCAAAGGACTGGGAGCCTGGGATTAGCAGAGGCAAACATATACAGGACGGATAAACAAGTTCCTATTGCATAGCACAGGGAACTATAGTCAACATTCTGTGATAAGCCATAATGGAATAGAATATGAAAAAGAATATTTATGACTGAATCACTTTGCTGTATAGCAGAAATTAAACACATTACAAATCACCTATACTTCAATAATGGAGAAGGCAATGGCAACCCACTCCAGTGTTCTTGCCTGGAGAATCCCAGGGACGGGGGAGCCTGGTGGGCTGCACAGGGGTCTATGGGGTCGCACAGAATCGGACACGACTGAAGTTACTTAGCATACTTCAATAAAATTTTTAAACATAACAATATGTGTTTCTTAAGGTTTTTATGATTTAAATGAGTTGATACTTTCTGAGCATGTAAAATTGCACCTGATAATTCTGTGAACAACACTGTGAACATAAATGCCACGAATTCTACACTAAAAATCGTTAAAATGCTAAATTTTATGTTATGTATTTTTTACCCCAATAGAAAAAAAATGAAATAGTTTCTGAAATAATTTTTTAAATAAATTTTAAAATAGCATTTATTACTCTGTATTACAGTTATTTGATGATTTGTCTGTATCACCTTTAACTAAGTTTGAGCAAACTCCGGGAGACAATGAAGGACAGGGAAGCCTAGTGTGCTGCAGTCCATGGGGTTGCAAAGAGTCAGACACAACTTGACAACTGAACAACAACCTCTAACTAAAAACTTCACGTGGATAGACTACACATCTCATTTGTTGAGAATTTATAGCTCTAACACCTAGCGTAGGTCTGACACATAGACGTCCTAAAGAAATGCTTATTAAATCAATGAGTAAGATGTCCAGCAATGCAATGAGCTACCTAAGAGATAGTGACCTCCCTATCAATGATGTGTCAAAAGTATGTCTAATACATTGGGACTAAAGTCTAAAACTTCTTCCTAATCTAAGACTGCATTATTCTATATATCTTGTGCTTTAATATAGCAATTTTCTTAGTCTAACAACAGTACCAATATAATGAAGGAATTCCATCTTTCAGTACTTGCTGCCTTCACCCCCACAATATGCTCTGGTCATACTAAAACACTTTTAGCCTTTTTGATCTCCTGGGATATTGTATGTTTTTCCCTTTGTTTAGAAAGCACTCTTTATCTTGTGTGCTTCACTTTCTTGATGTCACATTCCCCACACAGGCTTACCTGGTCATCAAAAAGGGGGTTAGATGTCCCACATAATGCCATAGCACTTTGGCTTTGTGTTTATCCCATGGCATAAAAGGCCCCAGTTTGCTAGTTCTCCAGACTGTAAGCTACTTGGAAGCAGGATTTGTGTCTTGTTCGTTGGCCTTTCTCACCCACCTAACACACTACCTGGTAATATATATTTAATAAAAAAAGGCATGAATGAAACCATCTTGTGAGCTCTACTGCTTTCTATTGTGTACACTATTTTTTTTTTTTTTTTGACTGTGTTGGGTCTTGCTTGGACTTTCTCTTGTTGCAGAGCACAGGTTTTAGGTACCTGGTGGCATGTGGGATTTTAGTTCCCTGCCCAGGGATTGAACCTGTGCCCCCTGCATTGGAAGGCGGATTCTTAACCACTGGACCATCAGGAAAGTCCTACAATAGATAATTTTTTCAAGCACATGCATTTTTAGATATTTTTTTGTCAAGCAGTTGCAATGCTTTCTTTGTGGCAAAATTCTGTCCCTATGTTAATGATTTTGAATATCTTCTTAACACTATCCAGGACAATATATGATATGTAAATATGTACCCCAAAACAATTTTTTTTAATGGCTACAACTTACATTCTCCAAAGCAAGTTTTCTTGAAAAAATATATGAAGCTAAAAAAAATTGCTGGGACACTAGCCATTTTTGTCTGAAACAAATGAAAACAACAACAAAAAAAGTGTTACCTACTGTTATCATGGACAATTTATCAGAGATGATATTCATATTTCAGACTGTCTATACATGCTGGCGAAAGAAAAAAATGAAAATATTTTAACTTTATGAGAATTCAATGATCCCTAGTGAACTCCGGGAGTTGGTGATGGACAGGGAAGCCTGGCGTGCTGCCATTCATGGGGTCGCAAAGAGTCGGACACGACTGAGCGACTGAACTGAACTGAATCTAGCTTGCCACTCCTCTCATTTATCCTGCAGTTTCCCACAAAGGATCATTAAAACATTGAGATTGTGAAAATCTCAATGAGGAAGTTGGTCTAGAAGAGGATATTCTTTTGTCCACGATGAAAATAAAAGGAGCGTCTTGCACTAAGATCCCAACATAACTAGCAAGAATTTCTTTTTTTCGACTGAATGTTCATCGGAAGAATTCGGAAATTCCTCAGGTTACTTACTCAGCAATTGACATTTACTCTGCAGCCGACTCATTAATAAAGGATGACACATCATCTGCTGTCAAAAACTGACTCTGGATATTTGCCAACGTTACTTTAGTGAAAAACCTGCACTCACTTAACTCAACCGTCTGTTTCGGTTAGTTCTGCAGATGGTTTTCCCTGTTTTGCCTCTTGCTGATACTTTTCCCTCGGCTCCCGGAGAGGCGGGGCCCAGCGCGCCTGCACCGCCCCTCCCCGTTGACTGGTGGGCCGCCGGGGCGAGCGTGCGCGTGCGCACTGGCCTGTCCGCGGTAGGTGGACTATGGAGGCACTGCCCTTCTCCGTGGAGTGGTACGCCCGATGGTTTCCTTTGACGCAGACGGGCATTTGGAAGATGTGTCTGTGTGAGTTCTGGCTGCTACTGCTGGGTTCCGGTTTGAAAGCGCACCTTTTGCCTGACGAGGAGGACGTAACGTTTATCAATGAGTACGTGAACCTCCACAATGAGCTCCGGGGCAACGTCTTGCCCCGAGGGGCTAACTTGCGCTTCATGGTGAGGCCCTAAGGCGGTCGCCTAAACCTCCGACAACCCCTGTCAGGACGCGCCCCCTCAGCCGCAGAGTTTGGGCCTCTCCTCTGCTGAAGGTTGTGGGGAACCGCACTTAAGAGTTTGGATTTAAAAATACACGTAAAGTTTACACGTTCAAGAAATGAAAACCACTCTCACTCTAACGCATACTTGTGACCAAAGGTTTGCACAGGGCTGGGACTAGGGTGAGTAGAGCTCCTCGCCTGGGGTGCAAGATTTAAGGGAGCTTTCCATTTGAGAAAATGATAGTTTAATCCAGTATTTTTTTTTTTAATTTAAAAATCAATGCAAAAGTACTCTTGATGAAAATCGTATCGATTTAAACAAAGCCAGGATTTTTAAGCTTGAACTGGGAGAGGCACGTGTGCCACGCTCAGGATAGTGCAAGGGAGAGGACAGATTCGGTTTTTACTTAAAATTTTGAAGTTTTATTATGGATGTTTTCACACTAATTTTGCCTTTTTGAAATATTTTTTATCATGGCTATTGAGTTTTTTGGTATCCAGCCTAAATTTTGCTCTCCGGAGAGTGTTTCATTCACTTCTTCCTAGACCAGACTTAATTTTGCATTCTTACGTTCTTGCTTCTCTGTTGCACTTTCCCCCTATTTCTTTATAATATCTCATTAGCTTTTCCTTTGGTACTGTGGCATCTTCATGGTTGTCATTAAAAAGGAATGCACAATTAATTGAGTAACTATAGGGCAATTGGGAGCTTCCAATTTACATTGTAAATATTGCAAAGACTGTCTTCCTAAATGTAAGTCTTTTCTTCCTTCTGAATTAGTCTTTTAGGAAAAATTCCAGGCTTGTGAAAAGAATGATTTTTTTTCTATGTGTATGATACATAGCAAGTACTCTATTGAAGGACAGTGCCAAAGTAAGCAAAGATTAGAATTATTCTGTTTTCACCACATCTGACTGACTGGGCAGTTTAGGGAACTTTCCTTTTATGTTAATTTTAAAGCCTTATTTTGATTGGACATATTTTTTTCTTTCTTGTTCATTTTCTTTACCTTTTGCATTAAGTTTCTTCTTCTCTTTATTTATTTTCTTGTAGAAATACACTAGCATTGTATTTGCTGAAGGTAAAGTTTTTATCTTGTGAATTTAGTTAGAATTTGAGAATATTGGAGAGTGATATATATGTATTTTTCACCCTTCACACTTTGTGATCAATTTTATTTCTTTCAAGTTTGAAGATTGGCCTTCCTCCTGATAATGAGTAATCACAAAATGTTTTAATACAATGTTTAATAGGTTTTGTATTCTTAATCTCTAAAAATTGTATTTCAAACATAAAGCATAGAGAATAATTTGTGTCCCTACAGTATATATCTTCATATGTGAACATTTTTGAAGGAATAGTGTTTGGGGTACAGTTTAAAGCCCCAGTCTAAATTTTATCCTTCTGTTCTTTCTAAAAGTTGATGTCTATTTTTGCCATGGATTTTACTAGGATATAAATAATAACCAGTCAATAATATAGTCTATCATAATAGTATGTTCTACTTAGAACTTTGCCTTGACACGTTTGGAAATCATACATTTTATTTTCATTGGTTATGCTCAACATTTTAGTGTATATAATTTATAAAGTCCAAAGTTAAGCAACATCTATAACCTCCTCCCGAATATTAAAAAGATTCTACAACACACAAATTCTGACTGTCTCCTGCCCATGTCCGTACTGTTGTTGTAACCTAGTAGTTTTGCTCTAGATTGTTTTTAAACTCAAAAATTTTATTGGTTTCTTTAATTATAAAATATACATAATACAAAATTTATGGTTTTAACCATTTTTTAATGTACATTTCTATATGCATTTACAGTGTTGTGCAATCACTACCACTATTCATCTCCAGAACATTTTCATCCTCCCCAACTGAAACTGCACCAATTAAACACTAACTCCCCATTCCCTTCTTGCTGCTGGCAACTACCATTTTGCTTTTCTGTCTGGAAACCTTGACTACTCCAGGTATGTCATATAAGAATCTGAAGTGTTTCTCTTTGAGATTGTCTTATTTCACTTAGCATGTCTTCAGGGTTGATGCTGTAGCATGTGTCAGAATTTCCATCCTTTTAAAGGCTGAATAATATTTCACTTTATGGATATGTGATATTTCGTTTACCCATTCATGTGTCGATGGACACTTGAATTTCTTCCACCTTTTGGCTATTGTGGATAATGCTACTGTGGACATAGGTATGTGAATAAATATCTCTTCAATACCCTGCTTTCACTTCTATTGATTATATACCTATAAATGGAATTGCCAAAACAGGTAGAAATTCTGTTTAATTTTGAAGAACTGATATTCTCTTTCTCATAGTGGCTACACATTTCCCATTCTTACTAGCAATACACAGGGTTTCAGTTTCTCCAAATTTTTGCCAACCCTTGTTTTCTGGGGTTTTTTTAGTTCATAAGGGGTGTGAAGTTCTGTCATTATGGTTTGATTTGCATTTCCCTAATAATGTTAGTTTGAACATCTTTATTCTTTACATAGGTAGAATTCTTTATATATTATAAACATATATATCAGTTCAGTTCAGTTGAGTTCAGTCATTCAGTCATGTCTGACTCTTTGCGTCCACATGAATTGCAGCATGCCAGGCCTCCCTGTCCATCACCAACTCCCGGAGTTCACTCAAATTCATGCCCAGTGAGTCGGTGATGCCACCCAGCCATCTCATCCTCTCTCGTCCCCTTCTCCTCCTGCCCCCAATCCCTCCCAGCATCAGAGTCTTTTCCAATGAGTCAAGTCTTCACATGAGGTGGCCAAAATACTGGAGTTTCAGCTTTAGCATCATTCCTTCCAAAGAACACCCAGGACTGATCTCCTTCAGAATGGACTGGTTGGATCTCCTTGCAGTCCATGGGACTCTCAAGAGTCTTCTCCAACACCACAATTCAAAAGCATCAATTCTTTGGCACTCAGCTTTCTTCACAGTTCGGCTCTCACATCCATACATGACTACTGGAAAAACCATACCCTTGACTAGATACACCTTTGTTGGCAAAGTAATATCTCTGCTTTTGAATATGCTGTCTAGATTGGTCATAACTTTCCTTCCAAGGAGTAAGCGTCTTTTAATTTCATGGCTGCAGTCACCATCTGCAGTGATTTTGGAGCCCCAAATAATAAAGTCTGACACTGTTTCCACTGTTTCCCCATCTATTTCCCATGAAGTGATGGGACCAGGTGCCATGATCTTCGTTTTCTGAATGTTGAGCTTTAAGCCAACTTTTTCACTCTCCTCTTTCACTTTCATCAAGAGGCTCTTCAGTTCCTCTTCACTTTCTGCCATAAGGGTGGTGTTATCTGCATATCTGAGGTTATTGATATTTCTCCCGGAAATCTTGATTCCAGCTAATGCTTCCTCCAGCCCAGTGTTTCTCATGATGTACTCTGCATATATGTTAAATAAACAGGGTGAAAATATACATCCTTGACGAACTCCTTTTCCTATTTGGAACCAGTCTGTTGTTCCATGTCCAATTCGAATTGTTGCTTCCTGACCTGCATACATACAGGTTTCTCAAAAGGCAGATCAGGTGGTCTGGTATTCCCATCTCTTTCAGAATTTTCCACAGTTTATTGTGATCCACACAGTCAAAGGCTTTGGCATAGTCCATAAAGCAGAAATAAATGTTTTTCTGGAACTCTCTTTCTTTTTCGATGATCGATCAGATGTTGGCAATTTGATCTCTGGTTCCTCTGCCTTTTCTAAAACCAGCTTGAATATCTGGAAGTTCATGGTTCACGTATTGCTGAAGCCTGGCTTGGAGAATTTTGAGCATGACTTTACTAGTGTGTGGGATGAGTGCAATTGTGCAGTAGTTTGAGCATTCTTTGGCATTGCCTTTCTTTGGGATTGGAATGAAAACTGACCCTTTCCAGTCCTGTGGCCACTGCTGAGTTTTCCAAATTTGCTGGCATATTGAGTGCAGCACTTTCACAGCATCATCTTTCAGGATTTGAAATAGCTCTACTGGAATTCCATCACCTCCACTAGCTTTGTTCGTAGTGATGCTTTCTAAGGCCCACTTGACTTCACATTCCAGGATGTCTGGCTCTAGGTGAGTGATCACACCATCATGATTATCTGGGTCATGAAGATCTTTTTTGTACAGTTCTGTGTATTCTTGCCACCTCTTCTTAATATCTTCTGCTTCTGTTAGGTCCATATCATTTTTGTCCTTTATCGAGTCCATCTTTGCATGAAGTGTTCCCTTGGTATATATACATAAATATATCTTTATATATATAAAGTAATGCCCAAAATTATCCAAGCCAGGCTTCATCAATATGTGAACCATGAACTTCCTGATGTTCAAGCTGGTTTTAGAAAGGGCAGAGGAACCAGAGATCAAATTGCGAACATCTGCTGGATCATGGAAAAAGCAAGAGAGTTCCAGAAAAACATCTATTTCTGCTTTATGGACTATGCCAAAGCCTTTAACTGAGTGGATCACAATAAACTGAGGGAAATTCTGAAAGAGATGGAAATACCAGAACACCTGATCTGCCTCTTGAGAAATTTGTATGCAGGTCAGGAAGCAACAGTTCGAACTGGACATGGAACAACAGACTGGTTCCAAATAGGAAAAGGAGTACATCAAGGCTGTATATTGTCACCCTGTTTATTTAACTTATATGCAGAGTACATCATGAGAAACGCTGGACTGGAAGAAACACAATCTGGAATCAAGATTTCCGGGAGAAATATCAATAACCTCAGATATGCAGATGACATCACCCTTATGGCAGAAAGTGAAGAGGAACTCAGAAGCCTCTTGATGAAAGTGAAAGAGGAGAGTGAAAAAGTTGGCTTAAAGCTCAACATTCAGAAAACAAAGATCATGGCATCCGGTCCCACCACTTCATGGGAAATAGATGGGGAAACAGTGGAAACTCTGTCAGACTTTATTTTTCTGGGCTCCAAAATCACTGCACATGGTGACTGCAGCCATGAAATTAAAAGATGCTTACTCCTTGGAAGGAAAGTTATGACCAACCTAGATAGCATATTCAAAAGCAGAGACATTACTTTACCAACAAAGGTCCGTCTAGTCAAGGCTATGGTTTTTCCAGTGATCATATATGGATGTGAGAGTTGGACTGTGAAGAAAGCTGAGCACTGAAGAATTGATGCTTTTGAACTGTGGTGTTGGAGAAGACTCTGGAGAGTCCCTTGGACTGTAAGGAGATCTAACCAGTCCATTCTGAAGGAGATCAGCCCTGGGTGTTCTTTGGAAGGAATGATGCTAAAGCTGAAACTCCAGTACTTTGGCCACCTCATGTGAAGACTTGACTCATTGGAAAAGACTCTAATGCTCGGAGGGATTGGGGGCAGGAGGAGAAGGGGACGAGAAGATGAGATGGCTGGATGGCATCACTGACTTGATGGACATGAGTTTCAGTGAACTCCAGGAGTTGGTTTTGGACAGGGAGGCCTGGCATGCTGCAATTCATGGGGTCGCAAAGAGTCAGACATGACTGAGCGACTGATCTGATCTGATCTGATAGAGAGAGGATTTTTTATATATTCTAGATAAAATATATTTTAAAAATACATGAATTTCAACTGTTTTCTCCCTTTCCGTAGATTGTCTTTTCATTCTATTAATAGTATCTTTGATACACAAAAGTTTTTAATTGTAATGAAGACTAATTCATCTATTTTTTATCGTGTTACCTATACTTTTGGTGACATATCTAAGAAATCATTGCCAAATCCAATGTCATGAAACTTCCCCCTTTGTTTCTTCTAAGAATTTTATAGCTTTAGCCAACAGGTACATAAAAAGGTCCTCAACATGACTAATCATCCAGGAAATGCAAATTAAAACTACAATAAATTATCACATTGTATCTGTTAGAATGTCATCAATAAAGACAGGAGATAGACAAACAACACAATTACCACAATTAAAAATACTCTAGAAGGAATCAACAGCAGAATATCTGAAGCAGAAGAATGGATCAAATAAAGTAAAAAAAAAGAAAAGAACGTAGGATAGTCTCAGAGACCTCTGGGACAACATCAAAGTCACCAGCATTCGAATTATAGGGGTCCCAGGAGCAGAAGAGAAAAAGAAAGGGTACGGGAAATTTTTCAGCTCTAATCTTTTCAAAAATTTTCTCAAAAATAAAAAAAGAAAGGGTATGAGAAAATTTTTGAAGAGAGAAGAGTAGAAAATTTTCCTACCATGGAAAAGGAAATACTCCATCAAGTCCAAGAGGCACCAAGAGTCCCATACAAGATAAAACCAAGGAGAAGCATGCCAAGACACATACTAATCAAACTAACAAAGACTAAACAGAAAGAAAGAATAGTAAAAGCAGCAAGGGAGAAGCAACAAGTAACATACAAGGGAAACCCCATATGCTTAACAGTTGATCTTTCAGCAGAAACTCTGCGGGCCAGAAGGGAATGTCAGGATATATTTAAAGTGCTGAAAGGGAAAAATCTACAACCAAGATTACTGTACCCAGCAAGGATCTCATTCAAAATTAATGGAGAAAGCAAAAGCTTTTCAGACAAGCAAAAGTTAAGAGAATTCAGTACCACCAAACCAGCTTTACAACAAATGTTAAAGGGACTTATATAGTCAAGAAATACAAGAGAAGAAAAAAGATCTACAAAATCAACCCCAAACAATTAAGAAAATGGCAATAGGAACATATATATCAATGATTACTTTAAATGTAAACAGATTAATGCTCCAAGCAAAAGACACAGACTGGCTGAATGGATACAAAAACAAGACCTGTACATATGCTGTCTACAAGAAACCCACCTCAGACCTCAAGACACATATAGACTGAAAGGGAGAGGATGGAAAAATATATTCCATGCAAATGGGAAGCAAAAGAAAGCTGTAGTAGCAATCCTCATATCAGACAAAATAGTCCTTAAAATAAAGAAGTTTACAAGAAATAAGGAAGGACACTACATAATGATCAAGGGATCAATCCAAGAGGAAGAATAAATTGTAAATACCTAGGCACCCAACATAGGAGTACCTCAATATGTAAGACAAACACTAACAGACATAAAAGGAGAAATTGATAACACAATAATAGTAGGAGACTTTAACATCCCACTCACACCAGTGGACAGATCATCAAAACAGAAAATTAAAAGGGAAACACAAGTCTTAAATGATACATTAAATGAGATGGATCTCATTGATATCTTCAGGACATTCCATCCAAATGCAGAAGAATATACCTTCTTCTCAAGTGCACATGGAACAGTCTCCAGGGTAGACAACATCGTGGGTCACAAATCAAACCTCAGTAAATTTAAGAAAATTGTAATCGTATCAGGCATCTTCTCTGACCACAATGCTATGAGACTAGATATCAATTACAAGAAAAAACCATAAGAAACAGAAACACGTAGAGACTAAACACCACATTTCTAAATAACCCACAGGTTACTGAAGAAATCAAAAGGGAAATCAAAAAATTTCTAGAAACAAATGACAATGAAAACATAATAACTAAAAACCTATGGGATGCAGCAAAAGCAGGGAAGTTTATAGCAATACAATGCTACCTCAAGAAACAAGAAAAACATTGAATAGACAACCTAACTTTACACCTAAAACAACTGGAAAAAGAAGAACAAAAAAAAATTAGTAGAAGGAAACATACAATGTCTGAGCAGAAATAAATGAAAAAGAAATGAAAGAAATAATAGTAAAGATTAATAAAACTAAAAGCAGGTTCTTTGAGAAGATATACAAAATTAACAAGCCTTTAGCCAGATGCATCAAGAAATGAGAGAAGAATCAAATCAACAAAATTAGAAATGAAAAAGGAGAGGTTACAACAGACAATGCAGAAATACAAAGGATTATAAGAGAGTATTATCAACAACTATATGGCAATAAAATGGATAACCTGGAAGAAATGCACAGATTCTTAGAAAAGTTCAATCTTCCAAGACTGAACCAGGAAGAAATAGATTCTGGATAATTACAGGAACTGAATTACAGGAACTGAAATAGAAGCTGTGATTTTAAAAAATCTCCCAAAAAAACAAAAGTCCAGGACAAGATGCCTTCATAGAAGACTTCTAACAAACATTTAGAGAAGAGCTAATGCCAGCCTAAAACTCTTTCAAAAAATTGCGGAGGAAGGAACCCTTCCAAACTCATTCTACGAGGCCACCATCACCCTGATACCAAAATCAGACAAAGACAACACAAAAAAGGAAAACTACAAGCCAATATCACTGATGAATATAGATGCAAAAATCCTCAACAAAATTTTAGCAAACAGAATTCAGCAATGCATCAAAAAGCTCATACACCATGATCAAGTTGGGTTTATTCCAGGAATGCAGGTATTCTTCAATATACGCAAATCAATCAATGTGATACACCATATTAACAAATTGAAAGATAAAAACCATATGATCATCTCAATAGATGCCAAAAAAAGCCTTTGGCAAAATTCAGCACCCATTTGTGTTTAAAACTCTTCAAAAACCGACCATAGAAGGAACCTATCTCAAGAAGTAAATGGCATATATGATCAGGCTACAGGAAACATTATTCTCAATGGTGAAAAACTGAAAGCATTCCCCCTAAGATCAGGAACAAGACAAGGGTGCCCACTTTCATCACTGTTATTCAACATAGTTGTGGAAGTCCTAGCTACATCAATCAGAGAAGAAAAAGAAAAGGAATCCAGATCAGAAAAGAAGTAAAACTGTCACTGTTTGCAGAAGACATGATACTGTACATATAAAACCCTAAAGATAGTATCAGAAAATTACTAGAGCTAATGAGTGAATTTAGCAAAGTTGCAGGATACAAAATCAATACACAGAAATCACTTGCATTTCTATATACTAACAATGAAAAATCAGAAAGAGAAATTAAGGAATCAATCCCATTTACCATTACAACAAAAAGAATTAAATATCTAGGAATAAAGTTAGGTAAGGAGATAAAAGAACTGTACACAGAAAATTACAAGACACTAATGAAAGAAAGCAAAGATGACATAAACAGAGGGGGAGATATTCCATGTTCCTGGGTAGGAAGAATCAATATTGTGAAATTGACTATACTACTAAATGCAACCTACAGATTCAATGTGATCCCTATTAAATTATCAGTGGCATTTTTCACAGAACTAGAACAAAAAAAATTCACAGTTCATATGGAAACAGAAAAGCCCCCAAATAGCCAAAGCAGTCTTGTGAAAGAAGAATGGAACTGGAGGAATCAATCTTCCTGACTTCAGATTATACTACAAAGCTACAGTCATCAAGACAGTATGGTACTGGCACAAAAACAGAAATATAGACCAATGGAACAAGACAGAAAGCCCAGAAATAAACCCTTTCACTTATGGGTACCTTATTTTTGACAAAGGAAGCAAGAACATACAATGGAGCAAAGACAGCCTCTTCAATAAATGATGCTGGGAAAACTGGTCAGCTACATGTAAAAGAATGAAATTAGAACACTTCCTAACACCATATACAAAGATAACCTCAAAATGGATGAAAGGTATAAATGTAAGACCAGAAACTATTAAACTCTTAGAGGAAAACATAGGCAGAACACTCGATGACATAAATCAAAGCAAGTTCCTCTATGACCCACCTCCTAGAGTAACAGAAATAAAAACAAAAGTAAACAAGTGGGACCTGACTAAACTTAAAAGCTTTTGCACAGCAAAGAAAACTATAAGCAAGGTGAAAAGACAGCCCTCAGAATGGGAGAAAATAATAGCAAATGAAACAACTGACAAAGGATTAATTTCCAAAATATACCAGCAGCCTCATACAACTCAATGCCAGAAAAACAACCCAATCAAAAGTGGGAAAAAGACCTAAACAGACATTTCTCCAAAGAAGATAAACAGATGGCTAACAAACACATGAAAAGATGTTCAGTGTCGCTCATTATTAGAGAACGGCAAATCAAAACTACAATGAGATCACCTCACATCTGTCAGAACAGCCATCATCAAAAAGTCTACAAACAATAAATTCTGGACAGGGTGTGGAGAAAAGGGAACTCTCTTGTGCTGTTGGTGGGAAAGTAAATTGATACAGCCACTATGGAAGATGTTATGGAGATTCCTTAAAAAACTAGGAATAAAACCACCATATGACCCAGCAATCCCACTTGTAGGCATATACCCTGAGGAAACCAAAGTTGAAAAAAACACAAGTATCCCATTGTTCACTGTAGCACTATTTACAATAGCTAGAACATGGAAGCAACCTAGATATCCATCGACAGATGAATGGATAAAGAAGTTGTGGTACATATACACAATGTAATATTACTCAGCCATAAAAAGGAACACATTTGAGTCAGTTCCAATGAGGTGGATGAATCTAGAATCTATTATACAGAGTGAAGTGAGTCAGAAAGAGAAAGATAAATATCATATTCTAACACATATATATGGAATCTAGAAAAATAGTCCTGAAGAATTTATTTACTGGAAAACAATGGAGAAGCAGATATAGAGAATAAACTTATGGACATGTAGAGAGGGGAGGAGAGGGTGAGATGTATGGAAAGACTAACATGGAAACTTACATTACCATATGTAAAATAAATAGCCAATGGGAATTTGCTGTATGGCTAAGGAAACTCAAACAGAGGCTCTGTATCAACCTAGAAGGGTGGAATGGAGAGGGACAAGGGAGGGAGGTACAAAAGGGAGGGGATATATGTATACCTATGGCTGATTCATGTTCATGTTTGACAGAAAACAACAAAATTTGGTAAAGCAATATCTTTAAATAAAATAAAAGGACAGGAGAAAACAAATGTTTGTGAGAATGTGGAGAAAAGGGAACCTTTGTGCATTGTTAGTAGAAATGTATATTCATGCAACAATTTTGGAAAACAGTATGAAATTTCTTCAAAAAAAGTTTTTAAAGTTCTGTGTGATCCAGCAATACCACACTTAGGTAGCTGCATCCAAAGGAAATGACAACAGAATATCACAGAGATGTATGCACTCTTATGTTCATTGCAGCATTATTCACAATAGGGAATATATGGAAACAACCTACGCGTCCATCAATGAGTGAATGAACAAAGTAGTAGTATGTATGCATACAATGGAAATCTCATGGTTCAGCCATCAGAAAGAAGGAAATCCTGCCATTTACAGTAACTTGGAGGGAACTTGAAGGCATTGTCCTAAGTGAAATATGCCAGATAAAGACACATATTACATTTTGTTGATGTTTAGTTGAACCGTGAACTTCCAGATGTTCGAGCTGGATTTAGAAAAGGCAGAGGAACCAAAGATCAAATTACCAACATCTGCTGGATCATCGAAAAAGCAAGAGTTCCATAAAAACATCTATTTCTGATTTAATGACTATGCCACAGCCTTTGACTACATGGATCACAATAATCTGTAGAAAATTCTGAAAGAGATAAGAATACCAGACTACCTGACCTGCCTCTTGAGAAATCTGTATGCAGGTCAGGAAGCAACAGTTAGAACTGGACATGGAACAACAGATGGGTTCCAAATAGGAAAAGGAGTATGTCAAGGCTGTAAATTGTCACCCTGCTTATTTAACTTAGATGCAGAATACATCATGAGAAACGCTGGGCTGGAAGAAGCACAAGCTGGAATCAAGATTGCCCGGAGAAATATCAATAACCTCAGATATGCAGATTACACCACCTTTATGGAAGAAAGTGAAGAAGAAATAAAGAGCCTCTTGATGAAAATGAAAGAGACTGAAAATGTTGGCTTAAAGCTCAACATTCAGAAAATTAAGATCATGGCATCCGGTCCTATCACTTCATGGCAAATAGGTGGGGAAACAGTGGAAACCATGGCTGACTTTGTTTTTCTGGGCTCCAAAATCACTGCAGATGGTGATTGCAGCCATGAAATTAAAAGACGCTTACTCCTTGGAAGGAAAGTTATGACCAACCTCAATAGTATATTAAAAAGCAAAGACATGACTTTGTCAACAAAGGTCCGTCTAGTCAAGGCTATAGTTTTTCCAGTCCATGGGGTCACAAAATGAGTCAGATACATATGAGTCAGATATGTATAGATGTGTGAGTTGGACTATAAATAAAGCTGAGCACTGAAGAATTGATGCTTTTGAACCATGGTGTTGGAGAAGACTCTTGAGAGTCCCTTGGACTGCAAGGAGATACAATCTGTCCATCCTAAAGGAAATCAGTCCTGAATGTTCATTGGAAGGACTGATGTTGAAGCTGAAACTCCAATACTTTGGCCACCTGATATGAAGAGCTTGACTCATTTGAAAAGACCCTGATGCTGGGAAAGATTGAAGGCAGAAGGAGAAGGGGACGACAGAGGATGAGATGGTTGGATGGCATCACCGACTCAATGGACATGAGTTTGAGTAAACTCCAGGAGTTGGTGACGGACAGGGAGGCCTGGCTTGCTGCAGTCCATGGGGTCGCAAAGAGTCGGACACAACTAAGCAACTGAACTGAGCTGACTGAGTTGCTCAGTCGTATCTGACTAATTTTGTGACCCCCGTGGACTGTAGCCTGCCAGGCTCCACTGTCCATAGGATTTCCCAGCAAGAATACTAGAGTGGGTTGCCATATCCTTCTCCAGGATATCTTCCTGACCCAGGGATTGAACTTACATCTCCTGCATTGGCAGGCAAATTGTTTACCACTGAGCCACCAGGGAAGCCCCCAATATTGCATGGTATCATTTATATGTGGAATCTGAAAAAAAAAGAAGTCAAATCATAGAACCATGACAGTAAACATTCCAGTGGCAGCAATTCCACTCCTAGGTATTTTTCCAAAGGGTGAAAAAAGGAAATACTAATTCAAAAAGGTATCTACACTCCTATGTTCATTGCAGCATTATTCACAATAGCCAAGAAATGGAAGCAACCTAAGTGGCCATGGATAGATGAATGGATAGAGAAAATGTGGTATATACAATGGAATATTACTCAGCCATAAAAAAAGAATGAATTCTTGCTATTTGCGACCACATGGAGGGACCTAGAAGGTATTATGCTAAGTGAAATAAGTCAAACAGAAAAAGACAAATACCATACAATTTCACTTATATGTGGAATCTTGAAAATGAAACAAACAAACCATCAAACAGAAAAAAAAAAAAAAAAAAACAGATGAAAAACCGGTGATTGATTGCCAGAGGGGAGGGCAAGGAATGAGTGAAATAGGTGAGGAAAATTAACAAAGTTACAGTGACAAAACATATGAGTAAGGGAAATTAAATGTAGAACATGAAAATATAGTCAATAGTAATGTAATATCTTTGGACAGAGACAATGTACCTAGACGTGTTGTGCTGATCATTTTGTATTGTATGAAAATGTCAAACCACTATGTTGTTCACCAATAACTGATACATGTTGTATGTCAATTATACTTCAAAAACTATGTATATATATACCAAACTGATAGAAAAAGAGATCAGATTTGTGGTTATTGAGGGTAGGGAGGGACTGGATGAAAGTGGTAAAAAAAAAAGAACAAACTTCCAGTTAAAAATAAATCCTAGGAATGTAATGTCCTAATGATTACTATAATTACTCCTGCTGATGTTACCTGAAAATGTTAAAAGAACAAATCCTGAGTTCTCATCACAAGGGAAAAATACTTTTTTTCTGTTTATTTTATATCTGTATGAGGTAATGGATGTTCATTAAACTTTTTGTGGTAATCATTTCATGATATATTATGTGACTCTTTGTGACCCCATGGACTATATAGTCCATGGAATTCTCCGGGCCAGAATCCTGGTGTGGGTAGCCGTTCCCTTGTTCAGGGTATTGTCCCAACGCAGGGATCCAACCCAGGTCTCCCACATTGCAGGCAGATTCTTTACCAGCTGAACCCCAGGGAAGCCCATGTATTGTGCTATACACCTTAAGTTTATACAGGGCTGTGTGCCAATTATATCTCAGTATGAATGGAAGGAAAAAACCCACTTAGAATAGTGATTAGTGCACTATAAGCATATGGTGTGTTGTGTAAGCAATATGCAAAATTAGGTAGTAGAAAGATGGTCCATGGAGCTTTGTTTGTAAATGGGAAAGAATCAGAAGGGCCATCAATAGTGGAATGATAACCTTTATTACATGCTCCTAGCCACACTATGTGGAGAAGGCAATGGCACCCCACTCCAGTACTTTTGCCTGGAAAATCCCATGGATGGAGGGGCCTGGTAGGCTGCAGTCCATGGGGTTGCCAAGAGTCGGACACGACTGAGCGACTTCACTTTCACTTTTCACTTTCATGCATTGGAGAAGGAAATGGCAACCCACTCCAGTGTTCTTGCCTGGAGAATCCCAGGGACGGGGGAGCCTGGTGGGCTGCCATCTATGGGGTCACACAGAGTCGGACACGACCGAAGTGACTTAGCAGCAGCAGCAGCCACACTATGTAATACTATGAAGAGTTTTAAAAAGTTAGGTAGATCTATTTGTGGTAATAAGGAATAATCTCTCTGAGTGAAAACTGCATATGCAGGCCAATAATATTGTGAAGTTATGATTAAAACAGTGCAAGGACAAAAATCATAAAATATTCATCTAAAATACCCTAACGTATCTTACTTTGGATAGTATGTACATGGAGATAGAGAAATGTATGCATAAGCCATATTTTAAACAATGATTACCTTTGGGAAAGAAAATAGTGTGGGAACGGAGGGGATATGCTAAAATCCTGATTTATTTTCTATAATATATTTTCTGTTTATGAAACTAACCAAGAAAACTCTAAGGAAATCTTAGTAATGTTTTCAAAAATGTTTATTTTCAAATATACTGTAACGTACATTTTTAGCATGTTGGTTTTAGAACTATTGATTTTTCTATTTGTGTGTGTTTTTTGTTGTTGTTCTTGTCCCTAACTAAACAATGAACATTATACTGAGCCTCTAAATATGACAGAAGTACACATTTTTTGGATGTTTCCATTAATGGAAGATGGCAGCATCTTGTGACATTTTCTCACATTTCTGGAAACATCCATAAAGCTTTACATGTACCTCTTGTATAACGTTTACAAACTACTTCTATATGTTAAAATTATATATACATGTATATGTGTGTGTGTGTATATATATATATATGTATGTATTATCCCATGTTGTTCTAATAACAATAAGAAGCTAGAGGACAAACTTTATGTTGACTTCATTTTATTCCTCAAAGTACAACAGTTTGCATATAATCAGTGTTCAATAAATAGTTCTTAAATATGTTAAATTATTGTATTATTATGTATAAAAGGCATGAGGTTAAAAATATGCATTTTCTGAATAGACTACAGGTAAGAGTATTATAATCATTTGCATCATCTGACAATCTGACTTTCTAATTACAAAATATGCATAGTCCTTCATCTCTGGAAATAGTTGTTTCATTTATAATTATCTCAAAACACTTTCCTCCTTAATAAATTCCACAAATCAGACTGATAGGCACAAAATAAGAATTGTTTTCCTTAAATCTAAATATGAGAATTCAAGGAAAATAATTTAGAGCACAAAAAAAGCCTTCATTATTATTATTTTGTTTTCTTTGTCTTTTGCATTTTTTTTCAGACTTGGGATGTAGCTTTGTCACGGACTGCTAGAGCATGGGGGAAAAAATGTGTGTTTGAGCGTAATACTCATTTAGAAGAACTATATATGGCCCATCCTAAATTTAATGGTATTGGTGAAAATATATGGGTCGGCCCTGAAAATGAATTTACTGCAAGTATTGCTATCAGAAGTTGGTTTGAGCAGAGGAGAAAGTACAATTTTGAAAAGAACAGTTGCTCTGGTAACTGTTCTAACTATCTACAGGTATCTAATTTTATATTATTAGTTCAATAGACTCCTTAATTGCCTTACTACTAAGTTTTTATTGATTGTTTCAATTTTATAAATAAATTCAAATGGTAAAATTACTTCCTCTAATAGAATCAAAATTCTGATCAGTCCTAGATCTTCTGAATGTTTGTAATTTGTTCTATTTGCTTGAACCATACAATTAAAGCTTTCCTTTAAATATAGTAAATCTAATCTCTATACCCAAAGATGAAAGGTACCTTTCTAAAATAATGCATACTGGAAAAGGAAGTAAACAGTAAATAAAAATTAGTTCTAGTTTATTGACTATTTAAACATAAATAAGAGACTTGATTTTTTTTGCATGAATCAGTACACATTCTATGGTATATGTATGTATGAAAACATTTTAATTGCAAATACATAGTATTATTTTCCTGCCTCATATCTAACAATTCACCCTTACACTTTGTACTCCAAGAATACTGAACCACTTTTTATTTCCTGTGCATACATTCATTATTTTACATATTACATTTTTCATAATCATTAATGTATGAATCTAATACTATGCAAAGGGCAGGGACCTTGTCTTCTCTTCCATGTATTCTCAACACATCAACATGACATTATTTAGGTCTTCAATAAGTATTTGTATGAGGAATCAATAAACTATTTTTTTTAATTTTATTTTATTTTTAAACTTTACATAATTGTATTAGTTTTGCCAAATATCAAAATGAATACACCTCAGGTATACATGTGTTCCCCATCCTGAACCCTCCTCCCTCCTCCCTCCCCATTCCATCCCTCTGGGTCGTCCCAGTGCACCAGCCCCAAGCATCTAGTATCGTGCATCAAACCTGGACTGGCATCTCGTTTCATACATGATATTTTACATGTTTCAATGCCATTCTCCCAAATCTTCCCACCCTCTCCCTCTCCCACAGAGTCCAAAAGACTGTTCTATACATCAGTGTCTCTTTTGCTGTCTCGTACACAGGGGTATTGTTACCATCTTTCTAAATTCCATATATATGCGTTAGTATACTGTATTGGTGTTTTTCCTTCTGGCTTACTTCACTCTGTATAATAGGCTCCAGTTTCATCCACCTCATTAGAACTGATTCAAATGTATTCTTTTTAATGGCTGAGTAATACTCCATTGTGTATATGTACCACAGCTTTCTTATCCATTCATCTGCTGATGGACATCTAGGTTGCTTCCATGTCCTGGCTATTACAAACAGTGCTGCGATGAACACTGGGGTACACGTGTCTCTTTCCCTTCTGGTTTCCTCAGTGTGTATGCCCAGCAGTGGGATTGCTGGGTCATAGGGCAGTTCTATTTCCAGTTTTTTAAGGAATCTCCACACTGTTCTCCATAGTGGCTGTACTAGTTTGCATTCCCACCAACAGTGTAAGAGGGTTCCCTTTTCTCCACACCCTCTCCAGCATTTATTATTTGTAGACTTTTGGATTGCAGCCATTCTGACTGGTGTGAAATGGTACCTCATAGTGGTTTTGATTTGCATTTCTCTGATAATGAGTGATGTTGAGCATCTTTTCATGTGTTTGTTAGCCATCTGTATGTCTTCTGTGGAGAAATGTCTATTTAGTTCTTTGGCCCATTTTTTGATTGGGTCATTTATTTTTCTGGAGTTGAGCTGTGAGTTGCTTGTATAGTTTTGAGATTAGTTGTTTGTCAGTTGCTTCATTTGCTATTATTTTCTCCCATTCTGAAGGCTGTCTTTTCACCTTGCTAATAGTTTCCTTTGATGTGCAGAAGCTTTTCAGGTTAATTAGGTCCCATTTGTTTATTTTTGCTTTTATTTCCAATATTCTGGGAGGTGGGTCATAGAGGATCCTGCTGGGATGTATGTCAGAGAGTGTTTTGCCTATGTTCTCCTCTAGGAGTTGTATAGTTTCTGGTCTTACAGTGAGATCTTTAATCCATTTTGAGTTTATTTTTGTGTATGGTGTTAGAAAGGGTTCTAGCTTCATTCTTTTACAAGTGGTTGACCAGATTTCCCAGCACCACTTGTTAAAGAGATTGTCTTTAATCCATTGTATATTCTTGCCTCCTTTGTCAAAGATAAGGTGTCCATATGTGCGTGGATTTATCTCTGGGCTTTCTATTTTGTTCCATTGATCTATATTTCTGTCTTTGTGCCAGTACCATACTGTCTTGATAACTGTGGCTTTGTAGTAGAGCCTGAAGTCAGGTAGGTTGATTCCTCCAGTTCCATTCTTGTTTCTCAAGATCGCTTTGGCTATTCGAGGTCTTTTGTATTTCCATACAAATTGTGAAATTATTTGTTCTGGCTCTGTGAAGAATACTGTTGGTAGCTTGATAGGGATTGCATTGAATCTATAAATTGCTTTGGGTAGTATACTCATTTTCACTATATTGATTCTTCCAATCCATGAACATGGTATATTTCTCCATCTATTAGTGTCCTCTTTGATTTCTTTCACCAGTGTTTTATAGTTTTCTATATATAGGTCTTTAGTTTCTTTAGGTAGATATATTCCTAAGTATTTTATTCTTTCCATTGCAATGGGGAATGGAATTGTTTCCTTAATTTCTCTTTCTGTTTTCTCATTATTAGTGTATAGAAATGCAAGGGATTTCTGTGTGTTGATTTTGTATCCTGCAACTTTACTATAGTCATTGATTAGCTCTAGTAATTTTCTGGTGGAGTCTTTAGGGTTTTCTATGTAGAGGATCATGTCATCTGCAAATAGTGAGAGTTTTACTTCTTCTTTTCCAATTTGGATTCCTTTTATTTCTTTTTCTGCTCTGATTGCTGTGGCCAAAACTTCCAAAACTATGTTGAATAGTAATGGTGAAAGTGGGCACCCTTCTCTTGTTCCTGACTTTAGAGGAAATGCTTTCAATTTTTCACCATTGAGGATAATGTTTGCTGTGGGTTTGTCATATATAGCTTTTATTATGTTGAGGTATGTTCCTTCTATTCCTGCTTTCTGGAGAGTTTTTATCATAAATGGGTGTTGAATTTTGTCAAAGGCTTTCTCTGCATCTATTGAGATAATCATATGGTTTTTATTTTTCAATTTGTTAATGTGGTGTATTACATTGATTGATTTGCGGATATTGAAGAATCCTTGCATCCCTGGGATAAAACCCACTTGGTCATGGTGTATGATCTTTTTAATGTGTTGTTGGATTCTGATTGCTAGAATTTTGTTAAGGATTTTTGCATCTATGTTCATCAGTGATATTGGCCTGTAGTTTTCTTTTTTTGTGGGATCTTTGTCAGGTTTTGGTATTAGGGTGATAGTGGCCTCATAGAATGAGTTTTGAAGTTTACCTTCCTCTGCAATTTTCTGGAAGAGTTTGAGCAGGATAGGTGTTAGCTCTTCTCTAAATTTTTGGTAGAATTCACCTGTGAAGCTGTCTGGACCTGGACTTTTGTTTGCTAGAAGATTTTTGATTACAGTTTCAATTTCCGTGCTTGTGATGGGTCTGTTAAGATTTTCTATTTCTTCCTGGTCGAGTTTTGGAAAGTTGTACTTTTCTAAGAATTTGTCCATTTCTTCCTCGTTGTCCATTTTATTGGCATATAATTGTTGATAGTAGTCTCTTATGATCCTTTGTATTTCTGTGTTGTCTGTTGTGATCTCTCCATTTTCGTTTCTAATTTTATTGATTTGATTTTTCTCCCTTTGTTTCTTGATGAGTCTGGCTAATGGTTTGTCAATTTTATTTATCCTTTCAAAGAACCAGCTTTTGGCTTTGTTGATTTTTGCTATGGTCTCTTTTGTTTCTTTTGCATTTATTTCTGCTCTAATTTTTAAGATTTCTTTCCTTCTACTAACCCTGGGGTTCTTCATTTCTTCCTTTTCTAGTTGCTTTAGGTGTAGAGTTAGGTTATTTATTTGACTTTTTTCTTGTTTCTTGAGGTGTGCCTGTATTGCTATGAACTTTCCCCTTAGGACTGCTTTTACCATGTCCCACAGGTTTTGGGTTGTCGTGTTTTCATTTTCATTCGTTTCTATGCAAATTTTGGTTTCTTTTTTTATTTCTTCTATGATTTGTTGGTTATTCAGCAGCGTGTTGGAATTTTTAATAGTTCTTCTCCTGTTATTGAGATCTAATCTTACTGCATTGTCGTCAGAAAAGATGCTTAGAATGATTTCTATTTTTTTTTGAATTTACCAAGGCTAGCTTTATGGCCCAGGATGTGATCTATCCTGGAGAAGGTTCCATGTGCGCTTGAGAAAAAGTGAAATTCATTGTTTTGGGATGAAATGTCCTATATATATCAATTAGGTCTAACTGGTCTATTGTATCATTTAAAGTTTGTGTTTCCTTGTTAATTTTCTGTTTAGTTGATCTATCCATAGGTGTGAGTGGGGTATTAAAGTCTCCCACTATTATTGTGTTATTGTTAATTTCTCCTTTCATACTTGTTAGCATTTGTCTTACATACTCATGTGGTGCTCTGTGTTGGGTGCATATATATTTATAATTGTTATATCTTCTTCTTGGATTGATCCTTTGATCATTATGTAGTGACCTTCTTTGTCTCTTTTCACAGCCTTTGTTTTAAAGTCTATTTTATCTGATATGAGTATTGCTACTCCTGCTTTCTTTTGGTCCCTATTTGCATGGAAAATCTTTTTCCAGCCCTTCACTTTCAGTCTGTATGTGTCCCCTGTTTTGAGGTGGGTCTCCTGTAGACAACATATGTAGGGGTCTTGTTTTTGTATCCATTCAGCCAGTCTTTGTCTTTTGGTTGGGGCATTCAACCCATTTACCTTTAAGGTAATTACTGATAAGTATGATCCCGTTGCCATTTACTTTATTGTTTTGGGTTCAAATTTATACACCATTTTTGTGTTTCTTGTCTAGAGAATATCCTTTAGTATTTGTTGGAGAGCTGGTTTGGTGGTGCAGAATTCTCTCAGCTTTTGCTTATCTGAAAAGCTTTTGATTTCTCCTTCATACTTGAATGAAATCCTTGCTGGGTATAATAATCTGGGCTGTAGGTTATTTTCTTTCATCATTTTAAGTATGTCTTGCCATTCCCTCCTGGCTTGAAGAGTTTCTATTGAAAGATCAGCTGTTATCCTTATGGGAATTCCCTTGTGTGTTATTTGTTGTTTTTCCCTTGCTGCTTTTAATATTTGTTCTTTATGTTTGATCTTTGTTAATTTGATTAATATGTGTCTTGGGGTGTTTCACCTTGGGTTTATCCTGTTTGGGACTCTCTGGGTTTCCTGGACTTGGGTGATTATTTCCTTCCCCATTTTAGGGAAGTTTTCAACTATTATCTCCTCAACTATTTTCTCATGATCTTTCTTTTTGTCTTCTTCTTCTGGAACCCCTATGATTCGAATGTTGTAGCGTTTAATATTGTCCTGGAGGTCTCTGAGATTGTCCTCATTTCTTTTAATTCATTTTTCTTTTATCCTCTCTGATTCATTTATTTCTACCATTCTATCTTCTAATTCACTAATCCTATCTTCTGCCTCTGTTATTCTACTATTTGTTGCCTCCAGAGTGTTTTTAATTTCATTTATTGCATTGTTCATTATATATTGACTCTTTTTTATTTCTTCTAGGTCCTTGTTAAACCTTTCTTGCATCTTCTCAATCCTTGTCTCCAGGCTATTTATCTGTGATTCCATTTTGATTTCAAGATTTTGGATCAATTTCACTATCATTATTCGGAATTCTTTATCAGATAGATTCCCTATCTCTTCCTCTTTTGTTTGGTTTGGTGGGCATTTATCCTGTTCCTTTATCTGCTGGGTATTCCTCTGTCCCTTCATCTTGTTTAAATTGCTGAGTTTGGGGTGTCCTTTCTGTGTTCTGGCGGTTTGTGGAGTTCTCTTTATTGTGGCTTTTCCTCGCTGTGTGTGGGTTTGTACAGGTGGCTTGTCAAGGTTTCCTGGTTAGGGACGCTTGTGTCGGTGTTCTGGTGGGTGGAGCTGTATTTCTTCTCTCTGGAGTGCAATGAAATGTCCAATAATGAGTTATGAGATGTCTATGGTTTTGGGGTGACTTTGGGCAGCTTGTATCTTGGAGCTCAGGGCTGTGTTCCTTTGTTGCTGGAGAATTTGCTTGGTATGTCTTGCCCTGGAACTCGTTGGCCCTTGTGTGGTGCTTGGTTTCAGTGTCGGTATGGAGGCGTTTGATGAGCTCCTGTCAATTAATGTTCCTTGGAGTCAGGAGTTCCCTGGAGTCAGGGTTTGGACTTAAGCCTCCTGCTTCCAGTTATCGGTCTTATTTTTACAGAAGTTTCAAAACGTCTCCTTCTATACAGCACCATTGATAAAACTTCTGCGTTAAAGATGAAAATTTTCTCTACTGTGAGGGTCACTCAGAGAGGTTCACAGCATTACATGGAGAAGAGAAGAGGGAGGAGGGAGTTAGAGGTGACCCAAATGAGATGAGGTGGAATCAATAGTGGAGAGAGTGGGGTAGCCAGTAGTCACTTCCTTGTGTGCACTCCACAACTGGACCACTCAGAGATGTTCATGGAGTTATACAGAGAAGAGAAGAAGGAGGAAGGAGGCAGAGGTGGCCAGAAGGATAAAAGGGGGGAATGAAAAGGAGGGAGACAGATCCAGCCAGTAATCAGTTCCCTAAGTGTTCTCCACCGTCTGGAACATACAGAAATTCACAGAGTTGGGTAGAGTAGAGAGGGGTTAGGGAGGAGACACAGGCGACCTGGTGGAGAAAAAGGAGAGTCCAAAGGGAGAGAAAGCAGTCAAGCCAGTAATCTCGCTCCCTAGTGAAAAATGGGTCTTGAAGATTGGGTTCTTAAAGGTACAAAATTGGTAACAAATACATAAAAGCAAAAATTAAAAATCTAGAGTAGAGTTTGGAATTTCAAAAATACGATGTTAAAGAAAAGAAGAAGGAAAAGAAAGAAAAAATGAACAAAGAAAAACAAACAAGGTCGTGAAAATTATAAAGAAAATAGAGGTACAAAATTTATAACTAATACCAAAAAGCAAAAATTAAAAATCTAGAGTAGAGTTTGGAATTTCAAAAATACAATGTTAAAAAAAAGGAAGAAGAAACATAAAGGGAGAAAACAAACAAACAAACAAAAACAAACAATGTCGCAAAAATTATAAAGAAAATACAGGTACAAAATTGATATCAAATACCAAAAAGCATAAATTAAAAATCTAGAGTAGAGTTTGGAATTTCAGATATACAATGTTATATATAAAAGAAGAAAAGAAACAGAAAAAAAAAAAAAGTCAGAAATTATAAAAAAACTATAGGTACAAAATTGATAACATATACCAAAAAGCTAAAATTAAAAAACTAGAGTAGAGTTTGTAATTTCAAAAATACAATGTTAAAGAAAAGAAGAAAAAAAAAAAACAAGGTCAAAAAATTATAAAATATATATATGAAGTTTGCTGAAGAAGAAAAAAAAAATAGGGTCTTTTTTTTTTTTTTTTTGCAAAGTAATAGGTTATAAAAGTGAAAATTAAAGGAACAATAGAGGACTTAAATTTTTTTTTAATTAAAAAAAAAGAAAGAATAATCGTAAAAATAGTAAAAATATATCTAGGACTTTTTCTGGTTTTGTTGTGAGTATTGTGGGTTCAGTTCATTTTTGGCTGGTTCCTTGGTCCGACTTATATTTCTCAAGATCTATAGGCCCCTTCCTATGTAGTCCGTAGTAACCACAGGGTTTTAATCTCCGAGGCGTTTCCCTCTGTTGTAACTTCTTCTGTTTGCTGGTCTCTTCAGGGTCTGGTTTCCGCCCTGACACAAAGGGGACGGTGGAGGACACTTTTTTTTTTTTTTTTTTTTTTAGGCTCACTTGTTCACTTGCGCTGTGGGGAGGGAGGGAGGGATGCTGCAAACAAATAACACTGGCGTGCGCTCACAGTGCCTCAGCCACACTGGGTCTGCCCCCGCTCACGGCGCGTGTAGCCTCCCTGCCCACACTGCTCGGGCTCTAGGTTGTTCCGCCGGGAACAATCTGAGGCCGGCCCTGGGCTGCATGTAACTCCCAGGTCCAAGCCGCTCAGGTTCAGGCACTCGGGTAGTCCTCAGAGGCACAGACTCAGTTGGGCCTGCGTTTTGTGCTCTTCCCAGGTCCGAGCAGCTCAGGTGATGAGGTGTTTGGCGAGTGCCAATGCTGCAACTTATCGCCTCCCTGCCACTCGGTTATCCGGGTGTAAAACCGGCGCACCTTCTCAGGCAGATGTTGACCGTCCAGACCCCCAAGAAGTTTTAGTTAGCAAAGAAGCCTGCTTACAGTTTTATAGATAATGTCTCTCTGGGGCTGCGATTGCCCCCTTCCGGCTCTGGCTGCCTGTCACCGGAGGGGGAAGGTCTGCAGCCAGCTATCTCTGTTCAGTCTTTTGTTCCATGCGATGGCCTGGCAGTGTCTTAGGTTGGGGCTGGCTTTTCGCGTGGTAGATATCCCACAGTCTGGTTTGCTAGCCCAAATTATTTCCCTCAGATAGCGCTCAGGGTATTCAGGCCAGATTCTTACTCTCAGTGGCTGCGCCTCCCTGCCCAGCCCCCGCTTGCTAATGGCGTGTGCAGGCATCTGCGCTGCTTCTCCGCTGGGGGAGTTACCGTAGGGCTCGCAATCTGCGAGTTTTAATTGTTTATTTATTTTTCTCCCTGTTATGTTGCCCTCTGTGCTTCCAAAGCTCAGCACAGATTCGGCAGTGAGAAGGTTTCCTGGTGTTTGGAAACTTCTCTCTTTTTAAGACTCCCTTCCCGGGACGGAACTCCGTCCCTCCCTCTTTTGTCTCTTTTTTTGTCTTTTATATTTTTTCCTACCTCCTTTCTTAGAGTTGGGTTGCTTTTCTGGGTGCCTGATGTCCTCTGCTGGCATTCAGAAGTTGTTTTGTGGAATTTACTCTATGTTTAAATGCTCTTTTGATGAATTTGTGGGGGAGAAAGTGTTCTCCCCATCCTACTCCTCCACCATCTTGGCTCCTCCTCTCAGTAAACTATTGAATTAACTTCCAAGCTCATTTAAAAGATGATTATTTTTCAATGAGTCAATTCTGATGTAGAACTTAAAATTTTGGAATTTTTTCATGTTGAACTAGTGTCTTTCTGTTCCATCAAATGAATCATGTTTCAAAAAATTTTTGATCAGTTCTTTCTTCTAGAAAATGAGAGACTCTCTATTATCTTACTCATGTCAAAGCTAAACTCCTTTATATGACTTCAGTACTTTGAGCAAACTAACCAAGTCTCCTCCCTGACCTACTCCTCTGTATTTTTTCCTCCTTAAATCTAGTTTCCTAGACACTTTCATCTCCTGGATTTGACTTAACTTCAACTGCTGCAGACATTCTATTCTCTATTCTTTTAATGCATTGGTCTATTTCTTTTGGAGTCACACATTTTTAAAATCGCTAAGAGTTATAGAGAAAAGGAAAACAAATGGTTTCTTCCTGTCCCACAGAGGTTAACAAAACAACTTTTTTCTTTCTTCACTTAAGAGTATCGGGACAATTAAATACACTCAGGAATTATTTTCTAGAATATCTTTAATTGTTTTCCTATTTTCATTCCAAGACCTGTCTTGCAAGAAATTATTTTATAGGAACCAGCTCTTTTACTCATTTTTTTTTTAATGAAAAGCCCAGACTTTATTTTACTTTATAATAGAATTTCCTCAATAAAAGGAAAAAAAATTCTGCAACATTCAATTACTTTCTACTCTTGTATTTCTTTTCCTTCTCTTCTATAATCTTACTGTCTCCTCTTTTTCTTCTTTCTATTCACAGCTTCCATTCTTCCAAGGCTTTTTCTCTTCTCATTTCCCTCTTCCTCTCTGCCAATAACCTGGAACTCTCAGATTTAAAAAAATGTTGAAAATTGATTCTTCCTTCCTTATTCTGGATCAGTTTTTCTCAGACTTTTTATCCTAAGAGTACAGTATTGGTAGAACCTATTGAAATGTTTCTCTAATTACAGTTTTGTAAATGCTTAACTAAATTCATGATAATTTTCTGCCTGCAGCCAAATGAAGAATAGTTCATTCTTGAATTGGCTTGGTTAAAGTTCTATGTGTATTGAATATACTATTGATTATACTATGGCAGAGTAAATGTTTAGAATTAAATTTTATGTTTTCTTTGAAAATTTTATTTTAGCTTGTTTGGGACAGGTCTTACAAAGTTGGTTGTGCTGTTACTCCATGTTCAAGAATTGGACGTATTAAACATGCAGCACTTTTCATATGCAACTATGCACCAGGGTAAGTTTCTTTACATTTTTTAAAGAGTACTAAAATAAATTGGGGATTTTTAAAGGATTCCAGCCTCCCTAGAAGTTTGGTTACACCATATGACTGAGCTTTCAACATATTCTTCTAAATGTCTTTGTGAACTATAAAAGGATTAATATAAGGATATTAACATATTAATATTAATATATTAATATAAGGATAATATAATTAATATAAGATAGCAATTAAAGAGTTTTTATTGAAATATTTTTAATTCTATAATAAAATGAGTCATAATTTAGACATACTAATTTTACCTGTAAATAGCCAAATATTACTTCAAAGGGAGTTTTAAGCTTGGTATTATTTCATAGTACCTAGGCTAATTAAGATTTAAATTATTTTCTAAAATTGTTTGTTTCCATATTTTTATAAAAAGGAAATAAGATATGTTGAAATGTATGTTGTAAAAATGACATCAGGAGCACCTAAGTTTTATAACATGAAGGACTCTTTTAATTGACTATCCTCCAGAGGTTGCATTATTAATTGGTGCTAGTCGCATAAATATAAGGAATCATAATAACTCAAAGGTGGAAAAGTACTTCAGAAGTCTTCTAGTCAAGCTATCCATATGAAACTTGAACTCTTAACACTTACCATGTAATTATGTACCTATACCCAAAAACTTTCCAATGATGGGAAATAACTACCTTCCAAAATAGCCTCTATTTCTGGAGAACTTTATTGGAAAGCCTCAAGTTTTCCTACAGGTCAATAGGATCCTATAAATAATGTTGTTAAAATGAATAATTGAAATGAGAAAATATCCTAATCAACATGCCAAGAAAAATTAACTACATGCTAGGATTGAGAAGGAGCTTCTTAATACATAAATAAAATGCTTCTGAGACTAAGCCAAAAAAAGAAAGGAAAACAGAACAATGATTGCTAATTGATGATTGTATTCCCCTAGAAAGGAAAAACAACAGAACTGTGAAAGCAGGTCGAATTAAATTCAGAAAGCCACTTCCTAAATGGAAGCTTTGCTGACTTTGAACATAGGCATGAAAAGCAAATTTTGAATGTACAGTAATGGCAAAAGTTTTTTGGCTTCTTTCAGTCCTACAAAGTGGAAGCATTGGGATGTTATCAACTACATGGAATAGCTTTTAAAAGTTGATGTATCCACTAACAAGAACAATAAAGACCGACCATGCTTAGTTTGTAGTCTTGGAAGAGACTTACAAGTGAACATATTAAACAAGTGATATTTAACTAATAGTGAAATATGCCGTAGAAACAGCACAATAAGCAAATGGGGAATAACTACTATAGAATATAAATAGTGTTGTTAGTTGCTCAGTCGTGTCTGATTCTTCACAACCCTTCAGACTGCAGCCCACCAGGCTCCTCTGTCCATGGAATTCTCCAGACAAGAATACTGAAGTGGGTTGCCATTTCCTTCTCCAGAATATAGATAGGATATCTGTGAAAGGAGGTGACATTTGAGCTGAAAGCCAAAAGATGAACAGATGGCTAAAAAATATTTCAGGTAGAAGTGAGAGCACGTATTATAAAATCTCTGAGCTTGAAATGAGTTTAGCATGTTTCAAAAATGAATAATTGTGGTTAGAGGTAGAAAGTTAGGTGACAACAAAACCAAATAGAATATCACTGGCCAGGTTAGGATTTGGGGGTTTATTCTACACAATGGCAAAACCATGGGAAAGTTTTAAACAAGTAAGTGGCATGATCTCAAACTATGATTTGAAAAGAAAAGCAAAAGTGAAAATTGCTCAGTCATGTCCAACTCTTTGTGACCTCATGGACTATGCAGTCCATCGAATTCTCCAGGTGAGAATACTGGAGTGGGTAGCCTTTCCCTTCTCCAGAGGGTCTTCCCAACCCAGAGATCCAACGCAGGTTTCCCACATTTCAGGCAGATTCTTTACCAGCTAAGCCACAAGAGAAGTCCTTTGAAAAGAAAACTTAACAATAAAAGATTGCTCTTGCTATTATGGTGAAAATGCAGTATAGGAAAACAAGGGTACAAAGAGAAACAAGCACAATTGGAGACTGTTTCTGTAGTACAGGCTATAGACTTGTATCTTGGGTTAGACTTTCAGTATGTGGATTGGTTTTTATTCAGTTCAGTTCAGCTGCTCAGTCATGTCTGACTCTGCAAGCTCGTGGACTGCTGCTGCACGCCAGACTTCCCTGTCCTTCACCAACTCCTGGAGTTTGCTCAAACTCATATCCATTGAGTCAATAATGCCATGCAACCATCTCATCCTTTGTCATCCCCTTCTCCTCCTGCCTTCAATCTTTCCCAGCATCCAATGAGTCAGTTCTTCACATCAGGTGGCCATAGTATTTGAGCTTCAGCTTCAGCATCAGTCCTTCCAATCAATATTCAGGACTGATGACTTTTAGGATTGGCTGGTTTGATCTCCTTGCAGTCCAAGGGACTCTCAAGAGTCTTATGCAACACCACAGTTCAAAATCATCAATGGCATGTGAGATAAGTACAATTTGATCTGGGAATGGTTTGTAGTAAACTGCTGCTATAAAGGCCCTGACATAGAAATGAATTGCAGTCCTGAATGATATCACCTTATGGAAGAGGAAGTTTGGTGAGTTAATTTAAGTACTAAGATCTAGAGTAATACAGTATTTCAACCTAAGGCAAAAGAGCTGACAAAGGAAAGTAAAGAGGCTAATAAGAAAAGAGGGAAACCCAAACAATGCTAAGGATAAGGATACTTGGAATCCACGTGAAGAACATGAGTCATGATGCCCAAAGTGGTTAACTGTATGAGATACTCCTCAAAGAATTAGAAAGAAAGATGAGGAAGGAAAGATGACATTTCCATTTGATAAGATGAAGGTATTTGTTAACCTTAATAACAGGAGTGACCTATAGACGCGGTAGGAGAAGGAGAATAGTGGGATGAACTGAGAGAGAAGCATTGACATAGATATATATTACTATGTGTAAAAAAGATAGCTAGTGCCATGACTATAGTGATAAGATGAACCTACTAGATGTTGCTGCTGCTGCTGCTGCTGCTCCTAAGTCACTACAGTCGTGTCCGAATCTGTGCGACCCCATAGACGGCAGCCCACCAGGCTCCCCTGTCCCTGGGATTCTCCAGGCAAGAACACTGGAGTGGGTTGCCATTTCCTTCTCCAGACTAGATGTTAGGATTACTCTTCTTTCCACCCATTTGTCCCATAGGCTTCTTTGTCTTGAAATTTTTACAACTATTTTCTTCTTTGATACAGACATTGGAAAATCTACTTATGAAGGATCTAGGTTGGCTCATATATTAGGCACCTCACCCCAAGGTTTATTTGATATGCAACCAAAATAGGCAGTCATAGCTATCTTTCTTAACAATAGTTGGTAGAAAAATCAGGTCATCACAGTCTTATAAAATACTTAGTAGGAGTGAAAATAAGAAAGCCAAATTGAAAATTAGAATGTGTAGTGGACTGAATGGTGACCCCCCACTAAAGGATGTATCCAGGTCCTAATTCACAGAACTTGTGAATATTAACTTATTGATACATGGCAAGAGTGAATAGTGACTTATTAAAAAAAAATATGATATGTTTAAGATAAAGATCTTGAGAGGAGGCACTTGTCTTATTCAAGTAGGACCTAAATGCAATTACTCATACCCTCATAAGCGAGAGGGAGAAGGGGATTCAGCTCTAGACACACAAAAGAGAAAAAGGCAATGTACTGTGGAGGGAGAGGTTGAAGTGATACATTCAGAAATCAAGGAATTCCTGGAGCCACCGGGAGCTGGCAGAGTCAAGGAATTTTCTCTGTGAGCCTTTGAAGGGAGCAAAATCCTGACAGCACCTTGATTTTGGACTTCAGACCTCCAGAACTGAGAAAACAAATTTCTATTGTTTTAAACCACCCAGTTTGTGGCAATTTGTTAAAGTAGCAACAGCAAGCTAGTACAGAATGGAAGAATAAAATAGACTTGGCAATAGGGAAAATATGAGTCAATGACAATCTTGAAAATTTTCATAACACAAAGATGGAGAATAGAAGTAAAAATATATGTAAAAAGAAAGGAACCATGTAGGGTAATAAATCTATAAATTAGTGCTCCTAAAGAACAGAAAATAAATGGAAGAGAAATAATAATCAGAGAAAAGAAAATTATAAGCAAAAGAAAATAATCTATAGAGAGTAAAATCTATAGAGACTATATCAGTCAGTCAGTTCAGTCACTCAGTCGTGTCCAACTCTTTGCGACCCCATGAATCGCAGCACGCCAGGCCTCCCTGTCCATCACCAACTCCCGGAGTTCACTCAGACTCACGTCCATCGAGTCAGTGATGCCATCCAGCCATCTCATCCTCTGTTGTCCCCTTCTCCTCCTGCCCTCAATCGCTCCCAGCATCAGAGTCTTTTCCAATGAGTCAACTCTTCACATGAGGTGGCCAAAGTACTGGAGTTTCAGCTTTAGCATCATTCCTTCCAAAGAACACCCAGGACTGATCTCCTTCAGAATGGACTGGTTGGATCTCCCTGCAGTCCAAGGGACTCTCATATAGAGAATATATAAAGCTTAAGATAGCTTATAATGCATCAGAAAAAGTGAACTGAAGCAGTATTTACATATGTCATTTCCTAGTGATTATTTTCAATTTCAAAGGTAAAAACTTATACATTTCTGGGAATTCCCTGGTGCTCCAGTTAAGATTCCACACTTTCACTGCTAAGAGCACAGGTTCTGTCCCTATTAGGGGAAATGAGATCCCACAAGCCTTGTGGTGTGATCAAAAAATAATAAAATTTTAAAATTATACATTTCTAAGCAAAACACACTAAAGTAAAATAAAACAGCATTAATTAGATTAGTCTTGAATTTAGGTATTGAAGGGGGTACAGTAAAAGATGAGCATTAGAATTTAAACTTAAGTGATAATTTTATTAACAGCACTAGGAAAGATGTAGGGTGGAGGGAAAAAAATTGGTTGTTATTAGACATGTTGCATCTGCCTACAGGATCTTTTATTTATTTAAATACATTTGTAGTAAGTGTATTTAAACAATAACTAAGCAATAGAATTCCACATTATTTACATTGTGTCTATCCTGAAAACACTTGTAGACCATTGGGAAAGAAATTTTTTAAAAAATACACAACATTAACCAAATACACCCAATATCTGTATTTTAAATAGAAAAGAGTTGCTGTAAAAGCAGGTATGAAATCATGGGCTGGGAAAAAAGACTTTAACAAGGGATGTCTAGGTTGAGATTGGAGAAGTTTCAAGAAATTTCTAGAAGGTGTAAATAATAAGATTTGTAATTTATTGCTTTAAATAATCCAAGAGAGGAAATAGTCAAAGAATATTCTCAAATTTATGACTCAGCCACGAATGGTATTGGCATTAACTCCAAAGAGGAACAAGGAACTTTTTGGGAGGAAATGATGAGTTCCATTTTATACATAATGACTTTGGGTTGGCTGTGAAATACTCATCTTGAGATGTTTAGTAAGCAGGTGGTTATTTAGGTCAGAAACTCATGAGTGAGGAATGGCATAGAACAAATATTTGGAGTGCTAGAATACATAGGGTAATTTAAACCATGGGAATAGATGAGACTGCTTAGCAAGAAAGCATAGACTGAGAAGAGAGGAGGCCCTGGGGAATGTCATGCCAACATTTAAGGGTGGATAGTGAAGCATGAATGGGAGAGGTGACCAAAGAAGTGTAGCCAGACAGGTAGGAGAAAAGGCCAAAGAGTATGGGATCAGTTAAGATGTGGGGAAAGAATATTTTTAAAGGGATGAATTTATCCATAATTTCAAATTCTAAGAGGTCAGGCAAAGTCAGGACTTAAAAATATCAGATCTGAAGAATTCATTGGTAAACATAGGAGAAGCTGTTTCTGTGGAGCAGAGGAAATTGGTACTAGGATGGAATGAACTTAGAACTGTTTGTTATTTTTATTTTGTCTCATTTTTAAAATGCAGAAGATGTGAACATACTTAAATATTGACATGAAGGCTCTAATACAGAATAAAAGTAATTCTTTATGAAGAGTAAAAGCAGTGTATATGTAAAGATACAAGTCCCTGAGAAAGCAGAAGTTTAAAAGAGATTAGCCTTAGAAAGAATGAGGAGCAATTCTTCAGTTGTACCAGAAAGGAAAGAAAGAAGGAAAAGGTATATTTCTCAAATTTAGTGACAGAAAACTTCTCAAGTTCCAGTCTAAGGGCTGTTATGTCTCTTTGTGAAATAGAATACATCATGTCCTAAGAATAAAGGGGAAGACAGTGAAATGAGAATTTTGAGGACTGGGAAGGTTTGAAATAGTTATTATGGATAATGAGAGAGGAAGCTGAATAGAGAATGATAGAAATATTCTCTACCTAATTTAATGATTTTCCTCCAGCAGCACCCAGCAGCCCTGAAGCAGGTATGGAACATGCAGACAGTAAGATTCCTTCACTTTCCCCAACTCTGGGGTTTTGTCAGGTGGCTGTAAAGGAAAATAGTGCAAGAGAGTTTCAGGTTTTTAGCTAAAGAGTATGCAAACTGATGAATCTAAACTGGATCGAGAAGAGAGAACATGATGGATAGGGAGAAAAATAGGAAAGAAAGTAGACTTGTGGAACCAGTGAAATTAATGGACAAATGTTACAGGAGTAAATGACTTAACAACCTGGAAGGATAGGATGTTGCAGTCAATGAGTGGAATATGTAACTTTTGTGAGTTCAGAAGTAGAGACATTTTAGGAGATTACAAGATCTAGAATGTGGCTACAAAAGTGACAGTTTTGGAACATTATGATGGTAAAGATATCCAGTAACACAGAGACCAAGTTATTGGATACTGTAATCAT